>NC_054486.1:50464185-50691685 GCF_017639515.1 Carcharodon carcharias | reverse complement strand
CCTGCTTGATTGGCAGCCCATCCATAAACATTCACTTTCTTGACCACTGAGGCACAGTGACAGTAGTGTGTACCACCTACAAGATGTACCGCGGGTGGAATAGGATGGGCAATGAATGCTAGCCTAGCCAGCGATGCCCACATTCCATGAATGAATACAAAAAACTGAGAGGTTATATTTTTCAGAAGCCGCCTCTTTTCTTTATCTAACCCTGTCAGCACGTCCTCCTATTCTTTTCTTCCGTGTGTGTTTATCTAGCTTCCCCTTAAATGTATCTATGCCATTTCCCTCAGCTACTCCTTGTGGTGGCAGGTTCCATACTCTAGCCACTTTATGGGTAAAGAGGATTTTTCTGTATCCACTATTGGATTAATTAGTAAAGATCTTAAACTTATGGCCCTCTAGTCCTGGCCTAACCCACATAAGAAAACTTCTTCACTACATCTAACTGATCAATTCCTTTCACGATCTTAAAGACCTCTGAGGTCATCCCTTAGTCTATATTTATGTGGAGAAAAGAGCCTCAACCTGTTCAATCTTTCCTGACAGGTATAACTTCTCAGTTCTGGTATCTGCACCTTCTCCGATGACTTTTAACAGTGCGAAACCAACCACAACTGTTCACAGTACTCCAAAGTATTGTTTAACCAAAGTTGTTTGCAAATTTTACACAATTTCTCTGGCTTTCAGCTCTACCCTTCTGGAAATGAACTCTCGTGCTTTGTTCTTATAATTGTCATTTTACATTGTGTTACTACTTTTAGTGATTTGTTTATCTCCACCTCTAGATCCCTCTGCCATGTTTCAACATTGATTTTCCAAGAAATATGTGGCCTCCCTATTCTTCCTACCAAAATGTACCACCGCACACTTGGCTGAAATTATTTGTCATTTTCATGCCCGTTCTTCAGGTTAATTAATATCTTCCTGAATTTTGTTGTAGTCTTCCTCTGTTATAACCCTACACCCCAATTTGGTGTCATCTGCAAATTTTAAAAATGTACTTATGATTCCCAAGTACAAATCTTTTATGTAAATGGTGAACAATTTTGTCCCAGGACCACCACTTCCTGCCTTTTGCTAGTTCCTGCCTTTAACCCCTTGGTAGTATTATCATGGGATGTAAGAGAGGGGTAGTGCCTTCCACAGGCTGGCTTGCTGCACTCTTTGGAATGGCTCATCCTGTACTAGTCTTCACCTTCACCCAGCTCTCACCTGGGGGTCCAAGTAGTTGCTAGCATGCGACACCGAGTAAACCACTTCAGCAGGTGGGCCAAACCAGGTGAGGGAAACCGTTGGGTCTCCTAACCTCGGTGACTTAGGGATTTGTCTACTTGGCTTAAGTTTGGGATACACTCTCATGGTGGTCAAAGGAATCATTACAGGGACACTCTGAAGGCATCACTTAGGAGTTTTGAAATTGACTTTGAATCCTGGGAGAAGCTGACCCAGGATCGCTGGACCTGGCACGACCATATGAAAAACAGTGCAGCCTCCTTTGAAAGCAAGTGAACTTCAGAGGCAGAGAGAAAAAGCCAGAGAGGAAATCCTGAGCCAACAATTCATCTAAACCTTAATCGCCTCCAGTATCCTGTCCTATTTGCACCAAAACTTTCTAAGCACAAATGGATCCTAGCAGTGACCTACATACCCACTGAAACCCTTACCAAACAACCCAGATGATGAACATGGTTACCTTCCCCACAAAGAACGAACAAGAGCATTATCAACAGAACTTGGCCACAATAATATCAAACCCTCCGGTACTGTTGGTAATATTACCCCGGCTGATTATTTCCTCCACCGGCACCTTTGGTTAAATCAACTTCTTTGGTACTGTTGGTAACAGCACGTTCACTAGTGCTGTTTATGTTATTACTGTTCATGGGAATATTACACCAACTGATACTGTTGGGAACATTTCCCCCTGCATAGAATAGTATTTACCCCTGCTCTAGGTATTACCCTGTTATGTTACTTTTGTTAATACACTTAATTTGACTCTTCTTCTGCATTACTGTTGATTATATTACCCTTACTCTGGGTATTACTGCTGCTGATGCTTCAAGCAACCTTGTCCCTACTCTGAGTGATACCATTTTATTTTCTCAGTTCTACCAGGAAGTGATGGATATGTTGTCTGGAGATCATGGAGCTACTTTGAACCTGCGTGGTACTTACACTGAGTTGTTCCTGATTCCAGCTGTGGTGGGTGTTGTTACCGCATTGCTGTTTATACACAGGACATGCCAAGCAGTAAGTGTGTTTGTTTCAGTTACGTATTTCACATTAGCAAGAGTTATATACAAAATCTATGCATCAGAAGGCCCTGGAGATGGTGATGCTTCATGTGATGCTTTCATTGGGCTACACGTTAACTGATAGTATGTTGCTTTCTTTTTAGATCAAAAGCAGAAGGTACTTGGGTAAGTCACTTAAAATTTGTGTGTTCTGATGCAGGCAGTTTACAGCTGTAATTTAATCAGTCTGCCTTTAAGATTATATTTTGAATTCTTTTTAGGAAGAGAGAAGCAACTAGCAGGAACAGTTTCTCAACTGCTTGATGAGAAGTGCAAAGTTCTTGAAAGACTTAAAGATTGCACACAAAAGGTATGTGCTGTTGTTTCTGCTGTTTCTTACCAGGTGCTGAATTGTCACTCTTATTATGACTAATAAAGTGCCAATCAGTTAAAAGTTTCCACTATGGAGTACCATTCCTTTTAATGCTCCATCTAATTGGAGTGCCAAGGCATTTTTTAATTTGATTATTTACTATAATATAGTATCCAGAACTGATTTGAGCTCTCAGAATTTTTACATAGATCTTAATTTATTTTCATGTTTTTCTAAATGATTTATTTGCCCATAATTTAACGTAATTGTCCACATGTTTTCAGTACAAAGAATTTGAAGCTTCTGTAAAGAATGCAGCTGACTTAAAAGAATCAACAGAAACAAAAACTTTCCATCTCCAGGTAAGAATACTGTGAAATAGGGTTTCAAGAAAAATGTTTGATTAGGATAGTCAGAAGATTAACTATGAGGGATGATAATTTCAAATGGAGTCTTTAGAGCTGTAACCCAAAAATCTACTGGCAAGTGGAATTCCATGAGGATCTGTTCTGCTTTCCTTCCTGTTTCTGTGAACAATAATGGAGGATTTATGGCCCAGATCTTCCAGTCCCAATAGCAGTGAATGCTGAAATGTCCATCACTTTTGAGGGAAGCATCAGAACCTGAAGTTCTAGGGTACTGGCTTGCATCCGAATCTGGAACTTGCAGATTGCCAGAAATGGTTCCATGGGAACCCATGCTGACAGTTTCCCCAACATCAGAGGGACTAAGGAGCCAGAGATTCTAGGGTAGTTGGAGAACCGGGGTGTGGGAGATTGAGCAGTGATAGGCATTGGGTTGAGCAGAGCCAGGGGTGTCGTGGAGGGTTGGGGGAGCAGATGAGTAGAACCAGATGTGCAGAAGTGGGGGGTGGGGAGGCAAGCAGAGCCAGGGTTGACGAGTGGGGAACCTGGAATTAACAATGGATGCGAGACAGGTTAAAAACACTGAAGTCACTGAACTGAAGGCTGACCTCAAGGACTGCATTTTCAGTTTGTGACGTGAAAGGGGAATTACTCAGGAATTATGCCTTGCCACTAGGGCTCACTACTTACCTTGCCAATAGATCCAAGCTGCAACCAGGAGAGCATGTTCCCACTGCAGCTTGTGGAAAAGCTAAAAAGTAATTTCAGCAGCATAAGCCATGGCTTTGCCACGGCCAAGAGGAATAGGGCCAATATGTTTATAAGATTCGCAGATATCCAGCAGCTTAGAAGAGATGGGACAGTTTTTCTAGCAGGACTACAGCACACTTAACTATTTTTAAAGCTGATTGTGTTGCCTATGACAGGACTGAAATTCAAGTCTGGAATATGACAAGAGGAATCTAGCTAGAGTATTTTGGTTGGTCCTGCAAGGGAGGAGAAGAAGTGGAAGCAGATGGATGGTTGTGTGAACAAGAAAGTAGAGGTGGAGTAAGAGTATAAACAATTGGTTGTGAGCAGAGCTTGAGCTCAAGGACCTAACTAGCAGGGTTGATAAGGGTGAGCCAGTGAATGTAGTATATTTACATTTTCAAAAGGTATTTGATAATGTGCCACAAGGAAGGTTTTTTCACAAGATAAGGCCTTGTGAAGTTTGGGTTAATAGCATGGATAGAGAACATATTTTAAGAAATAGGAGCAGGAGTAGACCATACTGCCCCTTGAACCAGCTCCGGCATTGGTCTGATCATGGCTGATCTTCTACCTCAACTTCACTTTCCCACCTGTCCATATCCCTTGATTCCCTGAGAGACCAAAAATCTATCTGTCTCAACCTTAAATATACTCAACAATTGAGCATCCACTACCTCCTAGGGTGGACAATTCCAAAGATTCACAACCCTTTTGAATGAAGAAATTTCCCCTCCTCCTCAAAAGATCAACTTAACTGTGTCCGTGTCCTGGATTCTCCTGTCAGGGGAAGCAATCTCTCAGTGTCCGCTGTGTAAGTCCTTCAGAATTTTATATGCTTCAATGAGATCTCTTCTCATTCTTTCAAACTCCAGTGAGATAGGCCCAATTTACTCAGCCTGTTCTCACAGGACAACCCTCTCATCCCAGCAACTAGTCTAGTGAATCATCACTGTACTGCCTCCAATGCAAGTATACCTTTCCATAGGAATGGAAACCAAAACTGCACACAGTATTGCAGGTGTGATCTTACCAAAGCCCCGTACAATTGTAGCAAGACCTCCTTATTCTTGTACCCCAATCCCCTTGCAATAAATGGCAACATGCTATTTGACTACCTAATTGTTTGCGGTACCGCATGCTAACTTTCTGCAGAAGCAATCCGTCACATTCTGAAATCCACACTCAGTGCCATGCGCCACCATATGAACACACTCGACCTCTCCCTCCAGCGCACCGCCGTACCCTTTTTCAAAGCTGCAAATGCCCCCAGTTTCATTTTATTCTTCGGCTCATCCGACGCCTCAACAAGAAACTTTTTCTCTTTCTCTCAAGTGCTAAGGAACGCAAGCTCCAACAACTTATCGACACCAACACCCATCTAGGACCCTCCACCCCTGCCTGTCCCTCCGTCCCAGCCCCAGCCGTGTATTCACTATACCCCCTGACCTTCCCTTTTCCGATGCTGAACGTTCTGCTCAGCAAAGGACTTAGTTTCATACCCTTACGCCCTCACCTCAATGAATTTCGGGCTCGGCATGATGCTGAACTCTTCTTCCGCCGTCTTCGTCTCCGGGCTCACTTCTTTGGGCAGGAGTCCTCTCCCAGTTCAACGGATCCTTTCACCCACCTCCAATATTCTCCCTCCACCTGGACCCCTCCCACTGGATTCTTACCTTCTCTTGATCTTTTCATTGAGAACTGTCGGCGCAACATTAGTCGTCTCAATTTCTCTGCTTCTCTCACCCATTCTAATCTCTCTCTCTCTGAACTTACTGCACTCCATTCTCTCAGGTCCAACCCTGACATTGTCATCAAACCCGCTGACAAGGGTGGTGCTGCTGTTGTCTGGCGCACTGACCTCTACCTCGCGGAGGCTGAGCGTCAACTCGCAGACACTTCCTCCTACCTCTCCCTGAACCATGACCCCACCACTGAACATCAAACCATTGTTTCCAGGACTGTCACTGATCTCATCTCCTCTGGGGATCTTCCCCCCACAGCTTCCAACCTGATAGTCGCCCAACCTCGGACGGCCCGCTTCTAGCTCCTACCCAAAATCCACAAACAGAACTGTCCCGGTAGACCGATCATCTCAGCTTGCTCCTGCCCCACAGAACTCATTTCTCGTTATCTTGACTCCCTTCTCTCTCCCCTTGTCCAGTCCCTCCCCACCTACATCCGTGATTCCTCTGACACCTTACGTCACATCAACAATTTCCAGTTCCGTGGCCCCAACCGCTTCCTCTTCACCATGGACGTCCAATCCCTCTACAACTCCATCGCCCACCAGGATGGTCTGAGGGCTCTTAGCTTCTTCCTCGAACAGAGGCCCGAACAATCCCCATCCACCACTACTCTCCTCCATCTGGCTGAACTTGTTCTCACACTGAACAATTTCTCCTTCAACTCCTCTCACTTCCTCCAAATAAAAGGTGTGGCTATGGGTACCCGCATGGGCCCCAGCTATGCCTGTCTCTTTATGGGGTATGTGGAACATTCCTTGTTCCAGTCCTACTCTGGCCCCCTTCCACAACTCTTTCTCCGTTACATCGATGATTACTTCGGTGCTGCTTCATGCTCTCGTCAGGACTTGGAAAAATTTATTAATTTTGCTTCCAATCTCCACTCCTCCATCATTTTCACGTGGTCCATCTCTGACACTCCCCTTCCCTTCACCCCACCAGCCTCCGCATTCAAAGGATCATCCTCCGCCATTTCCGCCAACTCCAGCATGATGCCACCACCAAACACATCTTCCCTTCACCCCCCCCCATCGGCATTCCTTATCGATCGTTCCCTCCGGGACACCCTGGTCCACTCCTCCATCACCTCCTACTCCTCAACCCCCACCTATGGCACCACCCCATGCCCACACAAAAGATGTAACACCTGCCCCTTCACTTCCACTCTCCTCACCGTCCAAGGACCCAAACACTCCTTTCAAGTGAATCAACATTCCACTTGCATTTCCCCCAACTTAGTCTACTGCATTCGTTGCTCCCAATGCGGTCTCCTCCATTGGAGAGACCAAACGTAAACTGGGCGACCGCTTTGCAGAACACCTGCGGTCTGTCCGCAAGAATGACCCAAACCTCCCTGTCGCTTGCCATTTCAACTCCACCCTGCTCTCTTGCCACATGTCTGTCCTTGGCTTGCTGCATTGTTCCAGTGAAGCCCAACGCAAACTGGAGGAACAGCACCTCATCTTCTGACTAGGCACTTTACAGCCTTCCGGACTGAATATTGAATTCAACAACTTTAGGTCTTGACCTCCCCCCTCCATCCCCACCCCCTTTCTGTTTCTTACCCCTTCCTTTTGTTTTTTTTTCCAATAAATTATATAGATTTTTCTTTTTCCCACCTATTTCCATTATTTTTAAATATTTTTAAATCTTTTATGCTCCCCCCCCACCCCTACTAGAGCTATACCTTGAGTGCCCTACCATCTATTCTTAATTAGCACATTCGTTTAGATAATATCACCAACTTCGACACCGGTGTTCTTTTGTTCTGCTGTCTGTGACATCGTTTGATGATCTTCTATCATTGCTTGTGCCTACAACCACACCACCCCCCCTCCACTTCTCTCCCCCCACCCAACGCCCCCCCCCACAACACACCTTAAACCAGCTTATATTTCACGCCTTTCTCGGACTCACTCAAGTTCTGTCGAAGGGTCATGAGGACTCGAAACGTCAACTCTTTTCTTCTCCGCCAATGCTACCAGACCTGCTGAGTTTTTCCAGGTAATTCTGTTTTTGTTTTCAATATAATGTGGATGCTGGAAATCTGATGAAAGTCATAGACCTAAAAAATTAACTCTGTTTCTCTTTGCACAGTTGCCAGACCTGCTAAGTATTTCCAGCATTTTCTGTTTTTATTATAGCTAAGTTTCTTTGTTCCTTGCACAAGTACACTTGAGTCAATGTTTAGAAGTTTCATACCTTTCAAAAAATATTCTGCATTTTTAAATTCTTACTCCCAAAGTGAATAACTTCACACTTCCTCACATTATGCTCCATCTTCCAACTTGTTGCCCACCCATTTAGCCTGTCTATATCGCTTTGTAGCCTCCTTCTCCCCTCCTCCCGGTTTATATTCTCACATTACCAGGGAGGTGGTGGTGTAGCAGTAATTTCACTGGACTAGTAATCCAGGGGCCAAGGCTAATGCTCTGAAGACACGAGTTCAAATCCCATCATGTCAGCTGGTGGAACTTTAATTCCAGATTTGTTAACTGAATTTAAGTCTAGTCTCAGTAATGGTGACCATGAAAGCATTGTTGTAAAAACCCATCTGATTCACTAATGTTGTTTAGGGAAGGAAATATGCCATATTTACGTGATCTGGCCTACATGTGATTCCAGACCCACAGCAGTGTGGTTGACTCTTAAATGCCCTGTGAAATGGCCTAGTAAGCCACTCAGTTGTATCAATGCGCTACAGAAAAGTCAATAAGGAATGAAACTGTACGGACCACCTGGCATCGATGTAGGCACTGGAAACGATAACAGCACACCCAGCTCTTTCAACCCTGCAAAATCCTCCTTACTAACATCTGGGGGCATCTGCCAAAATTGGGAGAGGTGTCTCTCAGACTAGTCAAGCAAGAGCCTAACATAGTCATACTCATGAAATCATCATTCACTACCTCCACTACTGACGCACAGTGGCAGCAGTGTGTACCATCTACAAGATGCATAGCAACAACTCACCAAGGCTCCTTCAACAGCACCTTCCAAACCCGTGAGCTCTACCACCTCGAAGGACCACCTGGAAGCCCCCCCTCCAAGTCACATACCATTCTCACTTGGAACTATATCGCCGTTCCTTCACTGTTGCTTGGTCAAAATCCTAGACTCCCAGCAGCACTGTGGATGTACCTACGCCACATGGCCTGTAGTGGTTCAAGAAGGTGGCTCACCACCACCTTCGCAAGGCCAATTAGGCATTGGGAATAAATGCTGGCCTAACCAATGACACCCACGCCCTGTGAAAGAATAAGTTAAAAATAAATTACTCTCGACCCCTTTGTCAAGTCATTTATATACATTGTAAATAATTGAGACCAGCACTGATCTTTGTGGCATTCCATTAGTTGCCACCTGCCAAAGTAATAATGCTCCATTTATCCCTATTCTCTGCTTCCTGTCTGTTAACCAATTCTCGATCCTTGCCAATATATTACCCCAACTCTGAGAGTCCTTACCTTGCATAATCATCCTTTGTGTGGAAACTTATCGAATGCCTTTTGGAAATCTAAGTACACTATGTCTATTGGCTCTCCTTTATAAAACCTACTAATTACATACTCAAAAATCTCTATAGGCTAGATTTTCGTGGAGTCGTGCCAACTCCGGAGATCTTTAAAAATGGTGGGCAGAACCCAGATATGGAAGTCCCAACCCATTTCCGGCAGATCCCATTTTTGCCAGCAGAAGGAAGTGGCGCAGCATGAATCTTAGAAGTGGGAAAACCGAACTCAGCAGGGTTATTTAAAATTAGTTCAAATTTATTCCATTTTGGCTCTTCCAAGGGCCTTAACCTGCAGTGTGGGAGTCACAAATTGATGGAGGAAAAATAAACATTCTTGAAAGGCGGATAAGGTTTATTTTAAGTGTCAGGATCTGAAGTTATTTAAATCCCCAGACCTTTAAGCATGTAAAAACTAGGCTGCAGATGAGTTAGAGTAAAGAAAACAAACACACCCTGTTTGTGCATTTATTGACAGGCCATAGAAAAAAATATTACCATCTATTTCAATAGACTTCAATGTTAACATTTCTTAAGGGCTGTAATTACAGCTGAATCCATTACGGTTGCTCCATAACCACTTAGCCCCCCTGCTTAGATAAGTTCACATTTAATTGACCATTTTAAGAGGCTATTAAAAGATTAGCTGTTTTTCATGTGGTTAAAAATAGAAGCTTTGTTTTTATAACAGATTGACCACTTGAAGGGATTTAAAATCTTTGAATGGGTTCCATGAATTATTCTTTTTCTCTCTGTATCAATGTATCAATCAAGCACGTATGTGTGAGAGTTTTCTTAGATTGTTGGAAGTTTGATTTTCTTTTCATTTTCACATGGCTTCTGAGGTACGCCCGTAGAGGATATTGGTTGTGTGGCTATGGAAATGGCCTGGGGGCGGTGGGGGGGGAGGGTATGAGGTGACATGGACGTGGCATGGGGGATGGGTGGGAGAGTGAGGGCTAGAGAGCTGAACAGCCTTTTATAAAACTGGGGCCAAAGTCTGAGAGAACCAAGGCAGGCCTTCTAATCAGCCCGACTTGGCACTTGTTCACATGCATGGCTGCCTCCGGGCTGCCTCTAAACTGCCTCCAGAGGGCAGCAGGCCTGACTCAGTCATGTCTCCTGCCACCCAGAGTGAAAATCGTGTGTGAAGGGGTTGATTCCATGGAGACAGGCCTGCTGAGTTGTGATATTTCCTGATTCAAGCTTCCTGCCTCCATGGTGAAAATCTGGCCCTACATTTAGTCAGTTTCCCTTTTGTAAAACCATGTTGACTCTGTATGATCAGGCTATGATTTTCTAATGTATCGGACAGAATTTCTGTGTTTTATTGCCGATGATCAAAGTATTTTTATTGTGAGGTCAATGTATTTTCTTACCCTCAGAGTGATTTGTCCCCATTTAAATTGTCCTCATTTCAGCAGCAAGCTTTTGTGAATTTTAATATAAGGAAGATTATTTATTGTCACACACTTGACCCAGGGGTTTAAAACACAACAACCCCCACAGTCAACAAAAATTAGATACAGATGAAGGATCAAAAGAATACAATTGCAATCTGGAATTATTTCAGTCTCTTTCGTAGTAGGCCTGTGGTTTCTGTTATGAAAATCAAAAATTATCTGAATGTTGAGAGCGGAAGTCAGGAACTTCAACTCCCAACGAGCTTCGGAGCTTATGCGCATGTGCAGGCCAGGAGCAGGTTGCACATGCGTAGATTGGCAATTTTACTATCTTCAATATCTGCACGCCTATGCATAAAATAAAACTGGCACTAAAACCTGTGTCAGGTGACTGGGAGCGGAGTGCCAGTGAGAGGAAGAGCCCCCGGCAGGGACAGGGAGCGGCTCCAAAGAGAGACTGGACTGGGAGAGGTCCTAAAAGAAGAATCCCAGATAGAGGACAGGGACAGGAAGGGGTCCAACTTCATTTAAATAGAGAGAAGCAGGGAAAAAAGGATTAAATTAGGAAAAGGGCTCCGGGTCGCAGACTTTAAGTGAGGAGGACTCAAGGGAAGCCCTGGTAATCAAAGATGGCTGAGAATAAGCTGTGAAGATTCAAGAAGGCAGCCAAAGGTTAGTGACTCTGTGATGCGGGCCATTGGGGAAGAGGTACCCCTTTGGAGCAGTAGTGTTCTGCTTGGCACAGCCAAAGAGCTGAAATTGTGCTTGCGAGTTGGTGCTTAAGTGTATACTTGGGAATCCAGGAGAACGGAATTCTGAAACCTGAGATTGAAAACCTGCGAGGTGGATGACTTTTGCAGAGAATTCCAAGTTTAGATCTTCCAAGGTGAAGACTGGAATCCCTTGTGAAAGAGACAGTTTCAGTGAGATTAGTTGACTCTCAGTGTTACTGACAGCTGGTTGGGTTGTTGAGAAATCCGTGGACCTTGTCTTGGTCGCATCTGCCACTTATTGCCTAGTGTGGTGTGTTTGGCCAAAGTTTGCCTATTAATTCACATATACCTCAAATTAACCCTGAATGTTAGAGTGTAAGATAGATACTGAAATTGTTTTATCTTTCTGACCTTGTATAATAAAGTTTATTTTCATTTGTTAAAATGGAATCTTGTGGCTTTATTCAATTAGCAAGTGTCTTGAATCTCAAACTTTGTCTACTTTAAACAAAACGTTATTGGACCCTCTGAATCTTACCAAAAACTTGGAGGTCTGGCCAAGGATCATAACATTTCTTAAATGAATTGATGCTTTAGCTGGAGTGGAGTTCTTGTAAAAGGAGAGAATTCTTTGTAATCAGCTAAACTTCTTGTAGTTGATTTGCCAGAAGGTCAGCTCTCAGATGAACTTGAAGTTGGAACAGGTGTTGGGGGGAGAGTCCTTCTTCCACTTTCAAGGTTTAGCTGTTTATTACGTTGACTGCTTTGTTGTCTTGCAGCTGGTTTGATGGCTTTCAGGTGGTGGTTCTGATGGTATCTGTTTCAGAAAAGCTTTTGCTGTTGTATTTTAAAAGAAGGTAACAAACATGGCTGCCTTACCCATGTGACCTGTTATAAGCCCATAGTCCTTTTCCAAATAAGTTGGTTTCTTAGACTGGTAAACATCCCATGTTGTGGCTTTTCACACCCTGAGAGTTTCAGACAGCCAGCCTTTGTGTTTGGGATGAGGAGCCATCGTAATACAATGAAAGATTGATGAAAGATTTCATATTTGTCTAACACCCATTGAGTTTTGAGGTCTCTTTTGTCCAAGGGGAAGCAAAAAAGATGAGTCAGCTGGTTTGTTATAGTCTTTTCCGTTGATGGTGCATCCTTAACAAAGTGGCTCCGATTGTCCCTATTTTAATTGGTTATTTGCTTGAGTTTCAGGACTGTCTGGAGCTGAATACAGCCAAGTTGCATGATATGCTACAGCCATCTTAAACAGCTTTTGGTGTTTAAAATTATCTGTGAAGAAAATAGCTTTAGAATTTGTAATATCTTCATGGCTGCACTGGGCATGACATTAAGAACATTGCTGAGAGTTTCTTAATATTAGATTTCAGCCAGTTACATTTGCTAACTTCCAATCCACTGGGAGTGTTCTAGAATCTAGGGAATTTTGAAAAACCATAACCAATGCATCCACTATCTTTGCAGCTATCTCTTTAGAACCCTAGAAAGTAGGCCATCCAGTCCTGGGATTTATGAGCTTTCTGTCTCTTAAGTTTCTCCAATACTTTTTCTCTGCTGATATTAATTACTTCAAGTTCCTCATTCTTATTAACCGCTTGGTTACCCTCTCTTCCTGGTATATCATTTGCCTTCTATTGTGAAGACTACACAAAGTCAACGTTCAATGTCTTTGCCATTCACTTATTCCCCCAGATAAACAAAGGAACCAAGTGTAATGAATCCAAATCAACCGATGATACAAAGCTAGGTGGGAGGAGGCCACAAGGACTTTGCAAAGTAATATAGATGCATGGAACCAAATTTTAACTGCCTGCTGGTTTGGATTTGGGTGGATTCAAATCCTCAGGCTTTCATGTTGGTAACCTGATGTGATCCCAGGTGTTTTCCGAGGAGAGCAGAAGCCCCCATGGAACTATTGGGTTAGTCATTTAAATATCCAATTAATTATGCCTTTAAACCAGAATTCTGGATTTAACAGCCAGCACAGAGGCTTTCTTGAGCTGTGTGGAACTGGCTAGGAACAACTGGGCAAGAGCACAGCAGGAAGTCATTGATCAATAAAGCTGAGAGGCTGGAAAGCTTTTAAAGTGTGAAACTGCATAGCTACGTCCCTGCCTATGCTTATGCTGACAGAACTTGTTCTGAGAGCGTGCTTTCACTGTTTTACAAGTGACCTCCATTTGTTTGGAAGTCATTTCACCTTGGACTTTGTCCACCCCAATCTGCACTTCCCTGCTGTCAGTTTTCATTGCAGCATTGGGAACGGCTTATGCAGCTCTGCCATGGACCTCTGATGAAGAACAAGAGGAAGATCAGCAGCAATAGGAACAACAACAACGATGACTGCCTTTTCTGTAACCACGTGTCCCTCCGGCTCAAAGGAGGTGGTATCTCCAGCCAAGGGTATGTAGACAGAGGACCAGTTTCTTGACATGGAACAACAGTGCCTCAGGAGGCTCAGGCTTTCATGGTAAGCCATTCCTGATACCAGCAGACTGTTGGAACAAGATCTCTTTCCAACAGGGCCAAGTGGACATGCATTGCCAAAGAGCATCAAGGTCACCACAGCCCTGAATTTCTTCACTTCTGGCTTCTTTCAGAAATCTGCTGGATTTCACAAATCTGTCTCCCAAGTGACTGATAACATAATGCTACGACTCGCACTTAACGTCCACTTTGACACTGATGAGGCCAGTCAGACACAGAAGGCTCTCGCTTTGCTATGATAGTTGGATTCCCACAGGTACAGAAAATCATAGACTGCACACATGTGACAGCTGAAGTGCCCTCAGATCATTCAATAGTATTTGTTGATTGGAAGGTTTCCACTCTGTCATTATTCAGCCTGTTTGTGACCACCGGAAGGTTCTTGTGCATGTCTGTGCAAGATATCCTGGAAGCTGCCATGATGCCTTTATGCTGCAGTAGTCACATCTCCCACAGGTCATCACACCTCGAGCAGAATCAATGATTGGCTCCATGGAATTGCAAGAGCTGGCTGATGCAATTCAGGAGCCTGGATAAATCTGGGAGTGTCCTTCAGTTTGTACCAGCAATTATCCCCAGAAGGATAGTGGCCTGTTGCACCTTTCAAAACACCACTCTGCAGAAAGGGCTGGAGCTGCAAGAGGGGAAGGTGAAGATTGCACTGTATCCTTGGAGGAGGAGGATGAGCAGGATGTGGAGGAGTCTGATGTGGTCAGGGTGCCTGCAGCTGCTCATCTAGCTTTCAGTGAATCCCATGACAGACTCATCAGGCATAGTTCAGATAAACTGTGTTCGTGAAGCCTTATGGCATGACAATACTAAACCCAGTGCCCCATCCCACCAGCATAAATCATTCCCACAGTCTCAAATCTCTCCATTTCATTCACAATCTTTGCTTGTCTTACACTCTGGTATTACCATACTCCTAAAAGCTAATACCCATTTGGGGGACTGGATGCAACAATGGAGATGCACAGGCAATGGAAACTTGAAATAAAGTGCATGATTCGTTTACAATTTGCAATATATTAACACACTGACATTTTTATAATCACCCAAGTGAATCTCCTTGTGCCACTAAAACATTTTGCAATAATCAGAAAAGAAAATACAAGTACTGCTACCCCTGTGTCTTCATCAGAGCTAGAGGCCTCTCCACTGCTTACCCTAACTCCAGTACACCTTTTGTTCCCTTGTGATGTATGCCTCACCATGTGACAACCTTGCTATCTCCTTTAGATACACCACTGAGGTGTGTGTATCTGAGCTGGTGGAGGGACAGTGATTCCCCAGAGTGTGCACCTTCCTCTGTGTACTCCTGAATCATCACCTGCTCCAGCTTCTATATCATGCTTGATGGGCCCGTGGAAGAAGCCAGACATGAACTAGAACTGACAGGAAAAAGTAAAATGTCACCATTGTGCAGATGTTCACATTTCAGCTAATGCTGACAGCAAATGAACGTTAATAATTGTTAGGTGCCAGGTGGCAATATGATATCTAATTTTGCCACTAGATATCTGGGAGACTCCCCAGCCTTGTCCCTTCATTGTCAATGGTCATGCACACCATGCCAATCTCCAAGGCTGCCTCTTCCACAGTGGTCAGGATGGCTCTCACTGGAGGGCCACCCCTACAAGCGGTTCCCTGCCTCTCTCTGGAGTTGTGCACTTTCTTTTGTAAGGAAAGAAAGCAGAAAGTTATGAACAGCATTTCCTCTAAGTTATGCAGGTACGAAGCCATACAGCAATTGGGAATATGCCATGTGGTGGACAAACAGGCGAAATTGTGAGTATGCGCAGGTACACAGCGATCTTAAAGAAACTGCATAGTGCTACAAATGGAAATTGGAGGGAACATTGATTACGAGTGTGAGAAATTGACTTTGTAGAGAGGATGGAATAACAACATTTTTGGAGGGTGACTGTGAGTGATGGGTGTGGGATGGAACTAAGGTAAAGGTGATTGTGAGGGTTGGCTGTTCAAATGGAGCTGTGAGGAGGTGCCTGGAGTGAGTGGTGCTGCATAGTGTTTTGGTCTGAGAATTGTTGTACAGAAGAATGCTGGAGAAGTCAGAGGTTGGGGATTGATACCTGAAGGCATTATGCCACTCACCTTTCCTGCCTCATGAGGTCATTGGAGCTCTTGCAGCACGGAATCCAGGATCAATGGACCATTCACTTCCTCAGCCACTTCCTTCCACATCTGCTTGGTTTGAGAGGCTGGCCTGTTCCTCCGGGACCTGAAGGGTAGAGTTAGAGAAACAGGGGTAGCTTTTCACATCTTGCTTTTATTCCAGTGATTGCTGAAGCCTACAGCATGCAGCTATTTTAATCCCTGCCAAGCTTCATTTAACTAGAAATCCTTCCGTTGACCAGTGCAAGTTGTCACCATGTCCTCACCCTGGTCGGGAAGCTTAGAGTTAAACAGCCATGGCAAAGTCCACTGCTGCAACAGTTGGATTCCCGACCTACTGCTGGACTCCTGCTGTGAGTGGGTCAGTTCCATTAAAATTCCACCTATTAACTGAGTGGGTAAGAAGGTGTATAATGTAGGGAAATGTGAGATTATTTACTTTGGTGGGAAGATTAGAAAAATAATGTTTTTTAAATGGTGCGAAGCTATTGAAGTCGCTGCTCAGAGGGATTTCCATGTCTTTGTCATGAAACACAGAAGATTAATGTGCAGATACAGCAAGCAATTTGGAGGGCAAATGGTGCATTGGCCTTTATTGCAAAGGAGTTGGAGTACAAGTGTAAGGAAGTCTTGCTGCAATTATCCAGGGTTTTGGTGAGACCACACCTGAAATACTGCGTGCAGTTTGATCTTTGTACCTAAGGAAGAATATACTTGTCTTAGAGCTTGTGGAGCAAAGTTCACTAGATAGGTTAACCCATATCCCAGGAACCAATGAGAAGAGATTGAGTAGAATGAGCCTGTACTCCCTGGAGTTTAGTAGCATGAGAGGTAACCTTATCAAAACATATAAGATTCTGAGAGGGCTTGACAGGGTACATGTGGAGAGACTGTTTCTCCTGGCTGGAGGGTCTAGAACTAGGAAGCCTAATTTCAGAATAAGGGGTTAACTACTTATGACTGAAAGGAGAATTTTTTTCACTGACTGTTTTGATGACCCTTTGGAACTCTTTACTGCAGAGGGATGTGGATGCTCAATCATTCTGTAAATTCAAGGCTGAAATCAATAGATGTTTAGACTCTTAAGTAAATCAAGGAATATGGGAATCAGGTAGGAAAGTGGAGTTGAGGTTCAAGATCAGCCATGATCCTGTTGAATGATCAGGCAGCCGCGAGGGGCCGTATGGCCTACTTCTGATATTGTGTTCTTAAGTTCTTTAAAGCAATCTTAAGTTTGTGAAGGCCTAGATACATCTGCATCAGTGTTCTGCAAATGCAATTACAGATTTGTGCAGGCTATCTTCCCAGCATTTAGGCACATGAGATAATTCACTCATCGGTGAACTTGCAACATTTGAAGCAACATGATTGTTAAATGCCTTCCTTTGTGTAGGCTGGCTAGGAGACCCACTCCTCTGCCCTTGCTGCTGACCCTCTCCCCCTGTGACACCCCTCCCCCCTACTTCTCATTCCACCATCACCCACCTGTGGCCTGTAACTCTGGCTGATCCTAGATGCATTGCCAGCATTTACCACAACTCTTCCGGTGGTGCTGCCTACAGTGATAACTACCGGGTTCTGATTGGCTGGCAGCGTGTGGGGCGTGTGATTTCTGCCCAGGGTCCTTGATCTGCTGTTGCCCAGTTGTGCAGTTAATATGGCTTCCCCGAAAGGAGCCATTGCAGGGCTCTCGCCAGCAGTAGGCGAGACTCCTGCCTCCATTAAATACTGCCAAGGTTTTAGAAAATATGATTAGTCATTTTCTACTTTATTTATTAATTAGAAATGACTTAACTGATGAGGAAGAAAAAAGTTGATGTTCAAAACTGACAGAACACGTATATAGATCTGCTGATAATGCCATGGGGTTAGGTCAGTTGACCAGTGAAAGGGCAATTGATAATATTTTAAAGGGATGTGGATAAATGCGAGCAAATACACAGGTAGAAGTGAGAGAGAGTTAAATAATGAAAAGGAGAAAGATTTGTGTGTAATTATCCACCTTACATTTGGGTAATCAGTTCATCCAGGATCAGCCCCGCTGAACCATTCATGGTGGACACTCTTATGCACCCTTCCAAGTAATGCCTTCTAGCAACTGTCACCCATGTCAGATTTTCCTCATCAGTGATACCGTTTCTCTTCCTTTCAGCATAACGTAAGGGTTTACACAACATTGCTTATGCCCTGCCAGCCACCATGATAATCTAAACTAAACATTCTGAATTGTTCATAATTTGAAGTATACCTAATAGATTATTTTAAATATTTAGGATTCTCACACCCTCCTGACATTTTTAAAAATTGAGGTTTTTCCTTTGTTTTTCATTTCATTATTCAGCCATTTGTTGCCAACTGATTCTCTTTGGGATTATATATTTCAGCCCATATCATCAGTTATCAGAGAAAGATGTCAAGTGAGTTGGTAGTGATTAGTTTGTGACATAAAATATTTGATTAGGAATACCAACATCATATTTTGTAGATTTCTAATCTGGAGATTTTAAAATAATCACTTGCCTAATTTTTAAAAATGATTCTCCTACCAGTGGTACTGTTTAGAAGAGGCTCAGCTTTGTACACTGGATTTTTTTTTATTCATTCACGGGATGTGGGCTTTGTTGGCTGGGCTAGCATTTATTGTCCATCCCTAGTTGCCCTTGAGAAGGCGGTGGTGAGCTGCCTTCTTGAACCTCTGCAGCCCATGTCTTTGTTTTTATTAAGGAAAGAGGAAGATCGTGATCTGATTGCTGCACTAAGAGGAACGGTAGATACTGAACTGATTAAAATTTTTTTATTGTTTCTAATTCCAGTTGAAAGGTCCTTATTCTTGTTTTCACACGGTGACAAGTTTTGAGACCAAGTTTTTTTTTATTGTGTTGGGTTTTTTTTGTACAAGTGAAATTGTATTTAAGACCAATTTCATTTCTAAAACTGTTTTTTAGGACACATATGCCAAGTTGGATAAATCAAATAGTAATCTTAGACAAACCATTGATCAGTGTACACAGGATCTAGAGGAAGAAAAACAAATAAGATCACAAAACAGCAATCTGGTATGTAATAACTGTACATTTCCACTTTTATTTTAATCCACTATTAATAATTATGTTTAGCTTACACCTATATAAAAGGTGTTGTCAAATGTGTGAAGAGTAATAAGAGGTATAGGTCCTGTGAGGATTTAATTGCAGTTTACTCCTTGCAGATTACAGAAACCCAAGCAAATTTAATTGCCCTGGAAAATGAAGCACTGAATCTTAAAGTCCAAGTAGAAGAGGTAAGGGTTGCAACATGTGATTAAATAACGCTGCTGATGTGTTTAGTGTGGCAGAAAACAACTCAATGTCTCTTTGTATCTTAAGGCTAAAAATGAATTAAAAGGAATTCCAAATAATGATTCAAGACATCAGGAATTATTCCAAACTGCACAAGAGGAAAATTATCACCTTAAACAAAGTAAAGAACAGGTAATATTTCTGTCAAACATTTCATATCACCTTCTACCTATCACCTCTTTGATCTTTATTCCCTGAAAGATGCTTGCTGATATGTTGTACAGAGTGGCAATGAGCTATAGCAAATGATAATGTAATGGCAGTCAACTGAAGATGAGTTTAAGGATAATTAAAATACAATTTATTTTTATTTGTTTGAAATCTTTTTGTTCATATAATTTTTTTTTCCATGTTTATGGCATTTTATTTTCAGGTTTCTTTTCTAGGTCATCTTGTACCAAAAACTGCTTTCCATGCAAAATGGTAACCAGTAAAATCTTTTCCAAGCAGCTGTCCATATTGTGCAGCATCTAGCAGCTAGAAGATGTTGAGGTTCACATTGTTACCAACTTTTCCCCTCTCTCTATGAGGCAGTGCCTATTTTCCAATCTACAATTCTTGCTAAGTGTCCTGATTAAGCTTGGGAATTTGGTTCATGCAATTGTGGTTACTAATCTGTCATCTACCAGTTCACTGCATTGTATCTTTGAATGGCCAAAATTACCACATTTTCTTTGCAGCATTCTTTAACCACAGTATGCTACTGTATATTTTTTTGATCTTTTAGTCCCATTTTGCCACCGTTTGTTACCCAGGATGCTTTGTGCTTCCTCAGCTAATCTCAGAAAGAACTGTTGAGAGATGAGGAATAGCACCTCATCTTCTGACTAGGCACTTTACAGCCTTCCGGACTGAATATTGAGTTCAACAGCTTTAGATCATGAACTCTCTCCTCCATCCCCACCCCCTTTCCAATCCCTCCTTTTCCAATAATTTATATATATTTTTCTTTTCCCACCTATTTCCATTATTTTTAAATGTATTTCCATCCATTGTTTTATCTCTACCTTTTAGCCTATTTCGATCTCTTCCCCCCACCCCACCCCCACTAGGGCTATCTGTTACTTGCTCATCCTGCTTTCTACCCTTAATGTCACCATTAGCACGTTTCTTGGCTAATATCACCTCCGTCAACACCTCTTTGTCCTTTTGTCTATGACATCTTTTGGCAATCTCCACCCATCACTGGCCCTCTATCCAGCTCTACATGTTCCACCCCCCTCTTAAACCAGCTTATATTTCACCTCTTTTCTATTTTTCCTTAGTTCTGTTGAAGAGTCATACGGACTCGAAACGTTAACTGTATTCCTCTCCGCAGATGCTGTCAGACCTGCTGAGTTTTTCCAGTTATTTTTGTTTTTGTTTTGGATTTCCAGCATCTGCAGTTTTTTTGCTTTTATCTGTTGAGAGATGTGCTGGACAGGTGGAGCAAGATGCTGCTCTAACCTTATGCTGTATTTTATAACTACATGGATAATTCTATTCCTTAAAACTGAGATAAGGATTCTTGATGTGATAAAATGTTTTGAATGTATTGATAATGCCCAGTATGTAGAGGGTGTCTTACAACCCATTCTCCTAATTGTGTTCTGTAGCTATTGCAAGAATCAGAAGGATGGGAGGAGCGATACAGTGAGCTTAATGAACAAATTAAGTTATGTGAGAAGTCTCAGAAAGATATGCGGAGTGTTCTTGCAAGTAAAGAAAATGAGGTTAAGGTAAGGTTGTGTTCCTGTGAAATAAAATAATAGTGCAGGCTTTTACTCAAAAATGTCCATTTTGAATATTTCTGTACTCACAGACTCTGACAAGCTGCCTTCTAAAAATGAAATTGTGGAATCCAGCTGAAGAGGACCATCCTGCCGAAGGTAATAGTGAGGACAAAATGGATGTTAAAACTGAAAATGGGGAGCACTCAGATATTGAATCAGAGAGTTAATATTAAGACAAATATCTTAATCTTGTTTTTGACATAATCTCTTCAATCAGACCTCATCTGAATGTTCAGTCTGGTGTTAATGTGTATTCTGCTGGATTCAGCGATAGTCTGGGGAGAGAACATAACAAAAAATAAGAGCAGAAGAAGACCATATGACCCATTGAGCTTGCTCCACCATTCAATAAGATCATGGCTAATCTTGGATTTCAACGCTACTTTCTGACCACAACCCATATCCCTTATTCCCTGAGAGACCTGCTATTGCAGCCTTAGATATGTTCAATGATGGCACATCCATCGCCTTCAGTAGAGAGTTCCAAAGATTAACAACCCTTTCAGTGAAGAAATTTCTCCTCGTTTTTTAAAAATTCAATCATGAGATGTGGGTGTCACTGGCTAGGCCAGCATTTATTGACCATCCCTGATTTCCTTTGAGAAGGTAGTGGTGAGCTGTCGTCTTGAACCGCTGCAGTCCATGTGCTGTAGGTAGACTCAGTGCTGTTAGGGAGGGAGTTCCAGGATTTTGACCCAATGACATTGAAAGAACGGCAATATATTTCCAAGTCAGGATGGTGAGTGCCTTGGAGGGGAACTTGTAGATGGTAATGTTCATATGCGTCTGCTGCCTTTGTCCTTCTAGATGGTAGTGGTCATGGGTTTGAAAGGTGCTGTCGAAGGAGCCTTGGCGATTTCCTGCAGTGCATCTTGTAGATGGTACACACTGTTGCTAATGTGCGTTGGTGGTGGAGGGAATGAATGTTTGTGGAAGGGGTGCCAATCAAGTGGGCTGCTTTGTCCTGGATGGTGTCAAGCTCCTTGAGTGTTGTTGGAGCTGCACCTGTCCAGGCAAGTGGAGAGTATTCCATTACACTCTTGACTTGTGCTTTGTAGATGGTGGACAGGCTTTGGGGAGTCAAGAGGTTAGTTACTTACCCCAGGATTCCTAGCCTCTGACTTGCTTTTGTAGCCATAGTGTTTATATGGCTAGTCCGGTTCAGTGTCTGGTCAATGGCAACCCCCAGGATGTTGATAGTGGGGGATTCAGCAATGGTAATGCCGTTGAATGTCAAGGGGCGATGGTTAGATTCTCTCTTGTAGAAGATGATCATCTCCTGGCACTTGTGTGGCACAAATGTTACTTGCCACTTGTCAGCCCAAGCCTGGATATTGTCCAGGTCCTGCTGCATTTGGACAATGATTGACCCCTTATCCTGCAACTGTCACACCATTGTCATAGACTCCGCAGCCAGGGGAAACAGTGTCTCAGTATCTACCCTGTCAAGCCCTTTCATAATCTTCAATGTTTCAATGACATTGCCTCTCATTCTTCTAAACTCCAGAGAATATAGGCTGAATTTAATCAGCCTTTCATCATAGAACAACCCTTTCAAACCAGTATCCAATCTAGTGAACATTCACTGTACTGTCTCCAATGCAAGCATACCCTCCCTTAAATTATGGAGACCAAAATGGCACACAGGTGTGGTTTCACCAAAGCCCTGTACAATTGCAGCAAGACTTATTTAGTCTTATATTCGAGTCCCTTTGCAATAAAGATCAATATGCCATTTGCTTTCTTAATTGATTGCTGTATCTGCATGCTAACTTTTTAACAGATTCCAGCCTTTCCCAATTACTGATGACAAAGTTACAGGCCTGTAGTTCCCTGTTTTCTCTCTCCCTCCTTTCTTGAATACATTTGCTAACTTTCAATCTGCTCGGGCCATTTCAGGATCCAGGAAATTTTTGAAAATCATAGCCAGCACATCCACTATCTCTGCAGCTATCTCTTTTAGAACCCTAGGATGTAGGCCATCAGATCCTGGGATTCTTTTCGTCCTTTGATTTTCTCCAGTATTTTTTCTACTGGTATTATTTACCTTAATTTCCTCACTCTTGTTAACTCCTAGGTTACCCTCTATTTCTGATATGTAATTAGTGTCTTCTGCTATGAAGACTGACATAAAATATTTGTTCAATGTGTCTTCTACTTCCTCATTCCTGATGATAATTTCTGTCTCTGCTTCTAAGTGACCAATGTTCACTTCAACTATTCTCTTTTTTTATATACTTGTAAAAGCTCTTATAATCTGTTTTATATATCTGGCTAGTTTACTTTCATAATCTTATTTTTCCCCTTTTTATCAACATTTTGATGGCCCTTTGCTGATTTCTAAAACACTTCCAATCCTCAGACTTACTACTATTCTTTGTACTATTATAGCTTTTTCTTTTAACCTATTACTATCCTTAACCCCCTTAGTAAGCTACAGATGGATCTTTCACAAGAGATTTTCAGTAGAATGTATTTTTGTCAAACATTAAATTCTTTAAATGTTTTCTGCTGTTTATTTACCACCATATGTTTTTGACTATTTACCCAATTTTAGCCAGCTCTTCCCTCATACATATGTAATTGGCTTTGTTTAAGATTAAGATTCTTGTTTGTGATTGGAATATGTCATTTACAATCTTAATCTGGAATTTAATTATATTATGATCACTATTTCCAAATGGATCTTTTACTATGACAGTACTAATTAATTCTGCCTCATTGCGCAATATTAGATCTAAATTAACTTTATCCCTAGTTGGTTCCACAGCATATTGCCCCAGGAAGCTGTCATGAAAGCATTCTACAAACTCATTTTTGCCAATTTGATTGATCCAGTCTATATGAAGATTAAAGTTCCATTGCTATCACATTCCCTTTGGAAGCTCCAACAATTTTTTGTTTCTGTACCACCAAATGACAATTTCTTGTTTAAAATTCTGTCCAACAGTATAACCACTTTAGGGGGTCTATAAACTACTCCCAGCAGTGTTTTCTGACCTTGTTATTCCTAATCTCCAAACATACTGATTCTATCCCTGATTTTCAGAGCCAAGATCCATTCTCACTAATGTCCTTAAGTAATTCTTTATTATCAGGGCTACCCTTCTCCTTTTCCATTCTGCCTGTCTTTTCAAAATGTTGTGTATCCTGGAATATTTATTTCACAATCTTGGTCATCTTGTAACCATGTCACTGTAATGGGGATTAGATCTAAACCATTTATCTCTATTTGTGCCACTAGTTCATCTATCTTATTGCAGATGCTCCACACATTCAGATAAAGTGATTTCATTTTTTTACACCACTAAGAAGCAGTATGTGAATATTGAATGGCAGGGATTTTCAACCTTTTGAGCAGTGAGCCAGTGTACCATGGCAGGTGAATGGATTGGCAAGTGAATTTGGGTCAGTTGATTGAGCAAATTAAGTCCGCAAATTATACAGATTTGGATAACGAGGTATTCCATCCAATGGAGTTATAGTTGAGAAACCTGAAGGAGAGAGAAGAATCGAGCGAGGAGCAATTTTGTAGTAGGTAATGCAGTTACAGAATGATGGAGCATTAGCAGGACTGCACAGAGATGTTACCCAGCTGGTGTACCTTCTTACAGTTGCAGTACATATGATCTTATTCTAGAGAATTTCTCTAAACTGGTAAATGTTGGCTGTTCTTGGCTAGGAATGATATTGGTAACATTGGTCTGCCAGTTGAGAAGACTCTCAGCTCATCCAGAGAGCCCCTCCTTAAAATATTAAGTAATAATTGTACAGTAGTTTTATTTCTCCTGCAGTATTACTGACTTACAGCATCAGTGAATAAGTTTGTTTATTTTAATACAATTGATGTCTCTACTAATTTCCTTAAGTTATCAGATGTCTTCCTGCGTAAGTCCCTAAATAGATTACTGTATAGCAGTGGTGCTCACCAGAAGAATAGTGATGGCCAGTTGGGATATTGGAAAATTTTAGTCGGGTCACAAGGAAAATTTTTATAGATTTATAGTGATTTATTTCTTCAAAAAGGTATCTGGGTGAGTAAAACACAAAAGATGATTATAAACACATTAGTTATGTACACGGTACCAAGTAATTACTTACTCTTAATAACTTACTAATTCTTTTTACTTACCTCCTACTCCTCGATCCTCCCACTTCCCGAACCTCCCACTCCTCAACCCTCCCATTTGGCACCTTTCTGCGGCTCTCCAGCCATCCCGCTCAACACTTCGCTTCCTGCCTCTCTCCTGCTCACCGACCCTCCAGCTCGCCACTTCCTGTGCTGACCCTTTTTGTGGCTTGCTTCTTCCCTCTCCAAACCCTTGCTGTGAATGAGAGTTCAGACAGGGGCAGTGAGAAGGAGGAAGAGAGGGAGAAAACAAGGTAGGCTGCCAGTGTGAGGGTCAGCAAGTGGCAGAGAGGTCCTCAGCAGGAGGGTAGCAGCGATCGGGAGGGTCAGGGATGGAATCAGAGAGTGGGAGAGAGAAGGCAACGGGGACGGAGGCGGTGAGCAGGAGGGATGGCGAGTGGGAGAGAGGCGGTGAGCGGGAGGGAGGCAGCGGGCAGGAGGGGGCTTTATATGTGTGTTCTTGTATTGTAACTACTCACTGTTTTCAGGAAGATTAGCATTAAAACCCATGTCTCTCATTATGTACGATTCTGAGAAAGCCTGCCTCTTTGACTAAAAAGAGTCATTTTTATTTTTTTATGTCTATCAGAAATGTCAGAAGAACAACAGAAGCAAAAAGTTGAAAAATTGATTTATGTTGCTAAGGTATGTTACACTTTGCTAGCATAATCTCCAGACTATATTACTTTCATATTTTCTAAAAAGAATAATATGTGCAGAATTATGTCCTTTTGAAGCTCCACTTAGTGTACTTACATTGCAATATGTTATGAGTCTGTTATGATTGGCAGTGTACCAGCTTATTTTAATGCATTGTTGTTTGCTGATTCAAGGGGAAAATTAATACAGGTGGTACCAATTAGTTTACTGTTCCTTCAATATACTACATTTTGTACAAATGCATTGCAGTGCTGCTGCATTGCTGCTTTCATTTTGTTAGCAACAAAACAAAAAATAATCCTCAGTAGGGCTTCTTCTTTATTCCTGTTTTATTTGTAAAGCACTTTTAATATAGAAAAATACCCCAGACTCTTCACAAAGGCATAATCAGACACCAATGGAAGCAGAGTGTGGAATCTTGTGGAGGTGATGATGGTCTTGACCACCAGCTGGACAGCAGGTGGAGGCCCCACAGCACCTCTTTTTGGGAAGGCCTGCTGCATTTTGTTCCACTCAAACACTTGACAGACTAGCGGCAGGCATTGCGCCCCCCCAAGGGTCAAGGACCCCAGCGGCAGTCGTCCCACCTACTGAGAGTTGCCAGTCAATCAGAGGCTAGCAGCTCTATTGAATGGTAGCGCCACCAAGGAGGAGCTGGTGCCTACAGCACCCGCCCGAGGCCTAGGATCATCACTGGATTCCAAGCCAGAGGTAAGCGATGGCAGGAGGAGTGTTGCAGGGAAGGGGGTCAGCAGGGGGAAGGGCTTGGGAGTGGCTCTTAGCAGGTCCCTCTTCCCAGTGCTGGGTCCCTCGATCAGGCACTTGAATGAGGGTCCTGGGCACTCGCAAGCATCCCTGCACATATCTACTTGCCGTGCTTCCTGTGTGGTGAGCCCGTCTGTCCGCTGCTGAATTACTATCAATTGAGCATTAATCGCCCACTTAAGGGCCTCAATTGGCGGTGAGGCAGGTAGGCCATCCATGGGCCTTTCCATCACAGACTTAATCAGGGTAGAGGCGAGAAGACAGTGGGATCCCCTCCCACCACCTTCTCGCCTGATTAAATATCCCCCCGCCACCAAACTCGTCATGAGGGAGAGCACAAGATTTCACCCAGAATTTAAGGAGGAACAAAATTGTGGGGTCATTCACTTTGAAACTAATGAAGACAGATCAAAGTATTTTCCATTTGGTTAAATGACCAGGCTTGATGATTATTGTAAAATGAGGGATATGCTGGGCTTGAGATTACAGATTATAGTGGAATACCAATATGTTGCAGCTGATGACTACAGTACCTTGTGCATGCCTCATTTTGAGCTGCTGGATCTGTTCAGAAACTATTCGATTTAGCACATTTAAGACTATGTTGCATAGATGAAGCTTGTAATTCCTTGCGTACAGAAGATTAAGGAGTGATCTAACTGAGGTATTTAAAATGATTAAATGATCTGATGGAAGAGAAACATTTCCTCTGTGGGATCATAATATGGTTAGAATTAGACCATTCAAGGGTGATATCAGGAAGCAATTCTTCACATAAAAGGTAATGGGAATCTGGAATTCTCCATCCCAAAAAGCTGTTAAGGTTAGATCAATTGAGAATTTCAAAACTGAGATGTTTTAGATTTTTGTCAAGTGAGGGTATTAAAGAATATGGAACAAAGACCAGTATATGGACTTCAAGTTCCGTTCAGCCTTGATCTCATTCAATGGCAGAACAGGCTTTTGGCCTACTTCAGTTTTTATCAGAAAGAAGATGCTAAGAAGATGGCATTGCGTGCATTGTTGCACTACCAACTATTAGTAATATAATGCTTAGATTCCCTCTTGTTGGAGATGGTTATTACCTGACACTTGTGTGACACAAGTGTTACCACTTAGTCTGATAAGTACCAATTAACATGCGTGCCACAAAAAGTGCCAGGCAATGACCACCTCCAGTAAGAGAAAATATAAACATCGCTTTACATTAAGCAGCATTTCCATCGGTGAACTAAACCCCCCCCCACCCCCCCCAGCATCAGAGACCGGGAATTCTGCAGTGAGCCACTCATCTCCTGACTCCCCCAAGTCTGTCCACCATCTACAAGACACATGTCAGGAGTACTCTTCACTTGCCTGGAATAGTGCAGCTCCAGCAATACTCAGGAAGCTCAATATCATCCAGGACAAAGCAGTCCAATTGATTGGTATCTCATCCACCACCTTAAACATTCACTCTCTCCACCACTGGTGCACAGTGGCAGCCATGTACAAGATGCACTGCAGCAAATCGCCATGGCTCCTTGGACAGTGCCCACCAAACTTGTGACTACTACCTCTTAGAAGAACAAGGGCAGAAGCCTCATGGCAACACCATGATCTGCAAGTTTTCCTCCCATGCATCATCCTGATTTGGAAATATATTGGTTTCTTCACTGACATTGAGTCAAAAATATGGAAATTCCTCCCTAACAGTAATGTGGGTGTAACTACACCACATCGACCGCAGCAATTAAGAAGGCGGCTCACCACCACTTGCTCAAGGGAAATTAGGGAAGGGCAACAAATACTGGCCTTTATAATGGCACTCACATCACAAGAATGAATAGAAAAATACATAGAATCATTGAATGGTACAGCATAGGAGACAGCCATTTGGCCCATCATACTTGTGAGAATGAGAAAACTCCCCATTTGTTTGACTAATAGTATCTATTGGCATGAAATTTGTACCTTTGTTTTAAAAAAAAAATCTTTTTAAAACTCCATTGTAACACGTGTGATTGCTATTTGCTTTTGTTGTCCTTTGGCTCCCAGATATTAGTAATAATCACACTTTAAATTTGGAAAGAAGAGAGCTCTTTATGTTTAATATTTGTCATGCTGCCTTGTACAAACGAAGGACCAGTTTGAACTGGTTCAGTTACACATCATGTGACTGTCTAATGCAGCTGTGAAATATGGTTTGCTGGAACACTTAAGCATAACAATTAGTTTCTAGCTAATTAGTCCTTAGCTTTTACAAATATTTACAGATAATACAACGATATATAACAGTGATGCTTCTGAGCCTTGTTTTTGAATTCTTAATTTTTTTTTAGTTAAATGCTGGCTTGAAGTCAGTAGAAGAAGAAAGAAATCAGATTCACAGCAAGTTATCTGATGAGATCAAAGCAAAGCAAGAGCTTATGGGTAAATACAGAAGTTGCAGCATTCATACATTCATTGTAGCACATTGTTATACCATGAGTCGGTTGTTTTTAAGCAACAAAGCTTCTTGGAACTATTGCATTACTAAATGATCACAACTCCTAAATTTAGTGCTTTAATTCTTGCTGTCCTCAGTGGTGTTAGGTCGAACAAGCAACTGATATTTCTGCTTAAATATCTTTCTTAGCTTTGTGGTGCCATTTAATGCTGTCACTGTGATCATCTTAATTTCAAACAATCGAGACAAGTATGAATGAGAGAGATCATTAGATCATCCATCCCAAAGACCGTGTAATCTCTGGATCAGAAAATGTAACTCTCTCCTGTTCTTTCACCTTTACTCTGTAGTCCACAGTCCATTCCCCGTGTTGATTTCTCTTTGTATGAAGAATTTTCTGAAGCTATTTTTAATTTCCCTTTCACCAGTTTGAGGTTTTCATTCTTGTACTACTGCCAAGGTTTACTTTTCAGTAATGTTCCAGATTACCTTTTCTATATTTTTGGTATCTCAGATACAATACTGAAATCCAGCTATTCAGAAAACCAGATCCCATTGACTGATAAACAACTATACCTGGATAGCTTCACAAAAATGCTTACGTAGATGTAAGAGAGGGATATTGAACAATATTAGAAAAGTAATTCTGAAAAATAGCAAAACTCCATGGTAAGTTACCTAAATGGAGGCATCCTAGTCTGCAACCACAATTCAAGAAGAGAGAAAAGAATAAATGTATAGCAGCTAATCTGAAATCTGTTCTCAGCAAATTTCTAGAGTGCATATTTTTAATCAAATTAATGAACCTTTAGAAACACTTGGGATAATCAAGGCAAACAACATAGATTTGTTAAAACAAAAGAAAAATAGTGTCAATGCTAGAAATCTGAAATAAAAGCAGAAGATGCTGGGAAACAGTGGAGCAACTTCTGTGAAGAGAGAAACTTTGTCTCCAGAGAGAGTTTCTCCCTCATCAGTTGCTGCCTGATATACTAATTGTTTTCCTGCATTTTCTGGATTTGTTAAAGCTAAGTCATGTTTAACAAATTTCAAGTACTTATTTCAAGAAGCAATTGACTGGGCAGATAAAAGAAATGTCATAAATGTGTTGTTATGGACTTTTTAGAGAACATTCAACAAGTTTATAAGAATATGGATAGACAATTGTTTGGCTGACAGGAAACATGAGGGTTAAAGTTAATCCTTATTGCTCATATTAGATAATGGCTGGAAATAAGCTATGTCCTGTTTTACTCTTTGAGATTTTTATTTATATTGTACAAATTTGACAGCACAAAAGGTGCAAGGTTTAGATGCTGTAAAAGACCTCAGGGTGCCATGGACAGGTAGTAGATGCAATTTACTGCAGAGAAGTATGAAGTATGCATTTTGGAGGAAAAACATGGAATGGGAGTATGCACTCAGTGCAGAGAATGAAAGGTGTGATGTACTGAGAGATTTAAAGGGTAAAATTTGAAAGTAAGAATGCAAATAGCCAAGAAGGCCAATATCACTGTTTTATAAATAAAGGCATGGAGTACAGGAGCAAAGAGGTAATACATTTTCACAAGTTACTCACCAGTTAAACCATTGTGTGCAGTTTTGGGTGCCTCGTTATAGGAGAGACCTTACAGTGAGAGATAGTGTACATGAAGATTCAACAGCATGAGACCAGAGATGAGAGGAGACTTGAAGTATTGAAATGATTTCCACTGGAGCTAAGAAGAAATTCAGTTGAATTATTTCAAATCATGAAGAGTTTTGTTAAGGCATGTATTATTTTTTACAGTTAGGGAATCAGTGATGTGGGTCATCCATTTAAAATTGTTACTAATGAGAAAGATTAGGAGACATTTGTAAAATAAGAGTTGTGGAACATGGAATATTATGCCACAGGAAATAGTTGAGGCAGAAACGTGCATCTCGAAAGGGAGAAGTGGTTAATTATATGAAGTTTGGAGAGAATGTGGGACAGTCAGACTATTTTTGAATTGTTGTAGCAAAGAGCAGTGAATGGCCTCCTTCAGCAATGTAAACTTTTATGGTCCTCTGGTTCTTCTGCCAAAGTAAGCAGCTCTTTCTTTTGTAATTGTCTGTGAACAGCCAGTCTCACTTGGACATCATGCACAATTGATTTAGTGGCCATTTCCTGGCGCTCCTTCTGAAAGTCTCCTTAACACAAATTTCTGTTTTCAGTATGCTTACATTGGCATATTGCTACTTTACATCATGTTTCTTGTGTTGATACCTTGATTCACTCCATATTTAACATTTGTATAATTTTCAAAACTCTCCTAAAATTTTATTTCATGATCACCTTGTTATGGAAGCTGTCAAATAAAATACCACAGAACTTACAATGTATTCATGAACAGTTTTTCTTTCCATTTGGCAGAACGAATTGAAAAACTTCAATTAGAACAAACTTCAGTGCAACATGAGTCAACACAATTTGACACTGAATATAAGAACATTCAGCAGAAGTTAAAGATCATGACAGAATTGTACCATGAGAAAGAAATGGAGCTTCAAAGGTACGAAGCTCCAATTGAGGCAGAATTTAAATGATACAGAATCTTGCGGGGCACAGAATTATAATTAGGAATCAGTTAGTCTCAGAGCAATTTTTTGGATCCTGTTTTTAGTAATACAATGCTGAATTTGATGTTTACACTTAGTCCTGATCTCAGCCTTGCCACTGGGCGAAGAACAAGGTAAAGGCCAGATCCTTTCCTAATATGAGAGGGAAAAATATGAGGAAACATTGCCTTGCCCTCACAAGCACATTATGTTCAACAGCAGTAACGATGACTTGACATAAGTTGTCTATTCATATGATGAGACAATGTGTATAGTCCACTGAGACATGGGAAAAATGAATTAAAAATGAAAATTTTGAGATATTTTTCAACAATTTATATTTGAATTTTATATTCAAAAGAGCCCAAATGTCCAATTGGGAACAGTAATTTCTAGCTCATTATGATTTAGAAGACCACCTTTAATCTGCAAAGTTTGCTCTTTGTCAGCCACTAATTACCTCTGGTGCTGGCTGGTTAGAGTTGATAGCAAAGAGAGAACAATTTCCTTATACTGAACATAACCCTTTCAGGAACTGCTGAAAACCCCCAATGAAAATTCTTGAATCAATTGGTTGCAAGATATTAACCCACCTAATGATAGCACTAACCCTTGTGAAGCTTTGTCAAGGACTTTTATTCTTAAAGTAACTGGCTATAAAGCTGTGAGGCTGTGAATAATTTTTATATTTTGTGGTTGTATCCTCCATAGAAATCTGACGCTGGAAGAGCATCAGCGTCTGCAGAAGGAAGAGAAGCTTTCTGAAGTTGATGAAAAGATTAATCAAGTGACTGAAGAGCTCAGTCTCTATAGGTAAGTGAAGTTTTCAGTTTGCTAATTAATATCTCATTCATTGTGAATTCAGATTTCCTTACTGTTTTGCTTTCTTTGCAGGCAACGTGCTAAAGATCTTGAAGAAGAATTAGATAAAACTATACAGTCGTATAAAAATCAAGTAGGTAAAAGGAAATTGTTGTTTGCTCAGTTCTTATCAGATTCAATAATCTGATTTTCTACTTTTTTTTATCTTCCTGCTACAATGTACTGTCACAAATATTGTTTACTGTTTAAAACCCTCAGTATATCTTTGTCACTGTCAGACTCGATTATTCCAGTGGTCTTCTGCCTGGCATCCCATCCTCAATTCTCCATAAGCTCCAGCTCATCCAAAACTCTGCTGCCTCTACCCCATACCACACAAAGGGCTGGATTTTCGGCCCTCTTCAGAAGCGGAGGCAAGTGGAAGCTAAAATTGTCTGAGTGGCTGGCATGCCAGTTCCCAACCTCCAGGCCATTTTTGCTGAGGTGGGTATCGGGGTGGCAGGGCTGCCTGCCGTGTACTCTGGGTAGCCAGTCGGGCTCACTAAAAGCCACTTGAAGCCAATTAAAGATGCCTGCCAGTTTAGGTACCTGGAAGTGGGCACCCGGCGGCCCTACCTGCCTCCCTGTAGAGGGCTCCCACCAGCGCCATACGCTCCTACCCCTCACCTCAAAGTGGTGGCCTGGCTGTGAAAACATTTTTAAATTTATGATTTTAAAAAAAGTTTGAGAGATGGTGCCTCTATTTTGAAGTGCTCTCTCTCTCTTACTTACCATCCAATACAGGTTGCTGTCCCATTCAATCTGAAAGGAGTCTGATTGGGACCACCAGCTTTGAGAGCCCACCCACCATCCTTAATTGGATGGTGAATGTGAAAATCAGTGTGGAGCAACCACCCCCTACCCAACATGGGAAAATTCGCCATCCAGAAACAGACCCAACTTCTGTTTCCTGCCACGGAGGAAAAATTTGGCCACAAGTTTCAATCACCCATCGTGCTTCTTGGTCCCCAATGCCTCAACATTAAAATGCTCAATCTTGTGTTTAAAACTGGCTGGCCTTCCACATTTCTATCCCTTTAACTTTCTCCAGCCCTAAAAAAACTGTGTTCCTCCAACTCTGGTCACATGTCCACCCTCACTCCTTTCACCACCCTCCCCTCTCACCCCTTATTGATGGTCATATCTTCAGCAGCCTTGGTCCTATGTTTTAGAATTCCCTTTCTAAATTTCCCTAGCTTTCCACCTCTCCTCCATTTAAGACCCACTTTAAACCGCGCAACCCCCCCCCCCACCCCATTTCATTATTTGGCTTGGTATTGACTGTTCTAATTATGTTTCTATGAAAAAACTTGGGATTTTTTACATTTAAGGTGCTATATTAATGCAGATTCTTGTATATGCACACTTTTGCAATATCAGAAACAAACAAGTAATATGCAACGTATTGATAAATTGAAGTTTGGGAAACAGGATCCATTAAAAATGTCTATGGATACAATTACATTGTTAGATACAATATTACTTTAAAATTGGGCTTAATTATTTTATTTATATAGACTTTAATTCAACAATTTTATATATTTGTCTATAGATTGTATCTCATGAGAAAAAAGCACATGATAACTGGGTGAGTTTCAGATGTAAAATGCTGTACTGTTTAAATTTCTGATGTATCAGTTTATTTTGCACAATTAAAATATCTTGCATCACAGTGGTATACACTTCCTGTTCACAGACCCTTACTTCCAGCATTACAATAGTGACTACGCTTAAAAAGTACTTCATTAATTGTAAAGTGCTTTGTGACATGCTGAGGTTGTGAAAGGTTCTATATCAATGCAAGTTCATTCCTTTGTTCTTTCTTTCCTACTGTCATGTTTTTTGGTCCCATTTTTATGTCAGCATAACCATTGGAAATGGCTATATCAATATTTTCCATTTAATTTTCCTATCGCAACTGTCACAATGTAGTCGGTAGCTTTATCTATTAAGTCTTTCTATGGAATATGTTTCTGAAACTCTTTCCTACTCTGCCACCATCTTGAACATATAAAAAAAGCTTAAATAGATCAACTGACCATTGGACAATTTACTCATATTAGGAAAATATTCAATTGCCTGTAAGTGCACAGTCCTCAATCTTTTGAGCACTGAAAAATGTTTACATAACTCCAACAATAATTTCACATTTTAATGAGAAATATTATAAAGCAGAATTAGGCAAAAGAAAAATCACTGGAAATGTTGTAACTTGATTCCTAAAATTTGTCATGGATGAAATTGTTTTAATGAAGAATTGCTATAGGAATTCTCAGAGGCTAATGTTTACAGTATTCATATTTGCAACTTAAAAAAATTGTTTTTATTTGTAGCTGTCAGCTCGTGAAGCTGATCGAGAGCTTGGCAATATTAAAAGAGAGAACAATCACCTTCGGCAAAAGTAAGTTCCTATCTGTTCCCAAATATTTAAGTGTAATCCAAAGTGAGTTCATCGTAACAATGTTTGTCTAACTTTTTTGAAGATTGCAATATCAGATGGAGCTATAAATGTTTAGGCATTCCAAGGTAAATTATGAGTAAGTTTATAAGCTGGAAAATATGATTTATTTCAATAAATGTTAAGAGGATGCTGTTTAAAAAAACTTAACATTGAAAGTACCTACAATTTATAATCTATTCCATGCCCTTATGGATGCAAACAAATATGTTGATTGAAAGGGAAAATGTACAATGATAAGAAGCATCTGAAATACTTGAACATTATTGGGTTCAAGATTGAGTTCTGGAATTACCTTCAATGTTTGTAGTTTGCCTCCAATTTGCTGGTGGGAGAGGACATAAAAACTGATTCCATCAATAGAAGCATTGAACTTTTTTTAACTTTCAGATCTGCAAAAGTATAACTCAAAATTCTTTCTTTTCTAAATCTGTTGTACTTGGTTCAATCAGAAAACTAAATGGGCAAGAGCAGGATTTTCTGCACCGGCTTCTGAACCCCACTGTCAGCTGAAATTGGGTCAGAAACCTACAGTGAGTGGGAAACAGTCACTGAGTGTGATTTTCCCTGGGGTGACCAAATAATGGTCAGAGGCAGGGCTCGCTGAACAGTTAAGGATGGATAGAAGGGCTCTTGAAACTGGGGGGCTAAATAAGAGGTTTTCTAGCTTTAAAGGGGCAGTAGGCTATAATGGCAGGTAAATACGGGAGAGGGCACATCAAAATGGAGGTGCCCTCTCTCCAACTTTTTAAATTTAAATTAAAATTGGCTCTTGCAGCAAGGCCACCACTGTAAGAGGTGCTAGGGAAGACTCTGTACTGGGCAGTCTGCAGCTACTGCAGCCTAGGCCTGCCTGGATCGCTGGTGCCCCGGCCTGCAGCTCAGTGACAGCCTCCAAGTGGTTAACTGACCCTCACAAACTGCAGAAACATGGAGGGTGACTTCAAAAAAAAATGTTTGATCATTGTACTTGTTTGCAGATTTTGCAAAAGTTATTTTTAAGGAAGAAATACAGATTTTGGAATTTCTCCGCACTCCTAAATATTGAAAAGACCTGTTCAATTAGCCATCCCTTTTCACAGTTTTGCTGTAGAACTGCTAACTTGATGCACTTGATATTTTTCCTGGTTTGGTTCACATTGCTGCTGGTTATATTATAATATACTTTTTGCTAACCATACACTTAAGAAAATCGTTAAATAAAATGTTGCCCAAAAAAACCTGTTCTGCATAAAATGTTTCCACCCATGTTTCCACAATAGAGATACTTAGAAACAGACACTGGGTGCAATACTGCCTGACACTTAACATACAGTTTTTTAGTAATGAATAAGGAAAAATGTCTGAGATATTTTCATAGCGCAGAAACGGGTTATTCAACCCAACTAGTCTATGTAAGAGTTTATGCTCCAACAAGTCTCCTCCCACGTTACTTCTTCTAACCCATCAGCGTATCTATTCTTTTGGTTCCTTTCCCGCTGATGTATTTTTCTAGCCTCCCTTTAGATACATTAATGCTATTCACCTCAATTATTTGCATATGGTAGCAAGTTCCACATTATAACCATTCTCTGGGTAAAGAAGTTTATTAGTAACTAGCTTATGTTTATGACCCCTAGTGTTGGACACCACCACAAATGAAAAGACCTTCTGTACTGTCAAATTCTATCGTAATTTTAAAGACCTCAATTGGCCACCACTCAGCCTTTTCTGTGCAAGAGAATAGAGCTTCAGCCTGTTCAGTCTTCCCTGATCATTATAAACTCTCAGTTCTGATATCATCCTTGTAATTCTTTTTTGTACCTTCTTCCAGAGAGAAGTTCTATAGAAACCATATATTTACAGATTGTGGCTATCCAACAATTCTAGAGTATAAAACAAGGTCATGATAAGGATCTAGTATGTGCATAGATTTAGGATCACTTGACAGTTCAGTAGAAAACATTTCCCTATAATTTCTGCAGAATCTAAAACCCTTCAAGTGCTTCTGCCCACTTTTCTTTGGGGTCTGCATTTATACCCACCATCCGCTTGATGGTGTTACAGTAAAATCTGACAACTGATTGTAAATAAAGAAGACTGACTTTCCAATAGGATAGAAAGCTATCCCTGTGCTGGCTTTAGGTTTGAAAGTATGCATTCATTTTACAGGATAACTGAAGCGGAATTCAAAATGGAGACACTTGTAAATGATATATCTGGAAGACCAGCATTATTAAGTTCTTCAACATTTGTCCCACCATACAGAGGTACTTCAATGTTTTTCATTGTTTTCAGGACATCTTGTATCACAAAATTCACATGCTTCTAAACACACGGTTTAAGGTTAATTTTTTGAGGGACGTACTTTATATATAAATTTTCTTTAGTTGAAAATTCCTAAGACTTTAGTTCGGTGAGAATGAGTTTATTAGTTATACTGTACTTTAATTGCTTATATAGGCTTTAGTGGAAATCAAAATTGTTTTTTAAAGAATGGAAATTAGAGATGTTTAGTGCTTTGTGTATTGCATTGCAGGAAGAAGTTCTCCATATGGTCCTTCTCCAGTAGGTCGACCTGGCTCTGAATCTGTGGGTTTTCTGTCACCTCCATTAGTAGATGGACCCTTAAGGTTTTCGCCTTTATTTCCTGGAAGACCAGATTTCAAAAGTAAGGTTATCTCTCATAATATTTTAGATGAAGCAGTAAGCAGACAGATTATGATCTCTTTTGTTAGCTTTCTGAATAGTAATGTAAAGGTACTCTCGTGAGCAAGGCGTAGAGAAATTGCTTTGGATTATGAACTATTCTACAAAATGTAGTCCTGAGGTACATATGGTGTTTGTTATTTGTTAAGAACTATTGGCCACAATATTTAAAATAATTTGTAATTCATTTTGGTGTATAATTTTGTCTATAGCACAAGGTCCATCAGGGCATCCAGACTACACTTCTAATGAAAATGCAGACTCATTCTCTGACCGAATGTCTGATCATCATGGTCCACAGTCTGATAGCGGTTCACTGTCCCCTGTGTGGGAAAGAGAAAGGAAGCTGTTGGAGACTTTATCAGGTATTTAAAGGACTTAACTAGACAATAGATCTAGAGTGGGGAATATTTAAGTTATAAGACCGGGATTACTTGATATAGCTTGTTAAAGCTTATTCTTTAAATACTTTTTATAGAGTTAAGATTTCAGGGGAAATCTTTGGTTGTGTTTTGTACTACTGCATGCAATTTCACAACACTGTTGGTGTGTTCTAAATGTACAATAGGATACCCTATTACTGCCTATCATCAGGCATCAAACAGGGGTAACCATATATCTTCAGGAAGATTATCTGAACCAGCAGATCTACATACTTCCTTTATAACTAGAACAGGTACAGTATAGCACTGAACTCATCATTTTAGTATAACAAAAGTGAATTGGAGAAATGAAGAAAATTGCTGATATGCTTGAGAAATTTGTGGATTGACTTGTTTTTATTAATAATTTTTAGATTTTGACTAATCTCAATCAATAAGACCCACTAAAGCAATTTTAAAATTAATTCAGATAAACCTAAACTATTGCCTTAACAAATTTACCAAACCATTGGTGACGGTTCATAGCGTACAAAAAAACCCACAGTTGACTGGAGCATTTTAATTGGAAAATCACTGATGTTAGCCTTGAGTCATTTGGTAGCACTCTTGCCTTTGAGTCAAAAGGTTGTGGGTTCAAGTTCCACTCCAGTCACTGGTGCACAAAATTCTAGGCTAACACTCCAGTGCAAGGGAATACTGCACAGTCAGAGATGCTGTCTGTCAGATGAAACATTAAGATGAAACATACAGAAACATCCCAGGTCACTATTTTGAAGAGTACGGAAATTATCCCCAGTGTCCTGACCAATATTTAATCAACATTATAAAAACAGATTATTTGGTTATTTTAACATTACTGTTGTGAGACCTTGCTGTGTGTAAATTGACAGCCGCATTTCCTACAGTACAAGAGTACCCACACATCAAAAGTACTTAATTGGCTATAAAGTACTTTCGGACATCCTGAGGCCATGAAAGATGCTACATAAATGCAAGTCTTTTTTAGAAAGCAAAAGGTACTGGAACAGATAGACTGAACAATCCAAAAATTATAAAGTCTAAATCTCAGTGAAAGAAAATGTAGCGTATAACTTGTTTAAACCAGGTTATAAACTTACTAGTTATATTTTTAACATGCAAAATTCTTTTATCTGATTTTGGTATTTGTTCACATGTTCCATTTCTAAATTTGATTTTAAAATTACACTTAATTATGAGAAGAAAATAAACATTTATAGGCTGCTTAGTTTTCAAAACTCTTTTTGATAAAGTTAATTGGTTCACTCCTTAATAGCTTCTATCAGTTTCTTAAAGTTAACTAAAAGGTTACTTTCCTCTAATTAATCACATGACTTGGCCTGATTGCTTTGATCATTCCCCATCTTGTTTTAGCAAAGTTGCTGATTGTTTACAAAATGCTGTACTTCTACATTGAATATTCTAGAGTCTGAATGTACTTTCTATCTCTTCATATATGTGTAATATTAGCCATTATGCAGTCCTTACAATTCCATATATTACTAAAAAGAAATATAAAACAATAACAAGGAAGAGTAAAATCAGCGAGAAGATCATTGCATTTGTAATTATCTTTGACAAATAACAAAATTATATAAATAATTTCATTATAACTTTCATTTGTACAGGTGAACATCCAGCACTGGAAGATAACATGCAAATTTCAAATTCTGCTCCAGTGTGTCAGACACAAGACCATGTAAGTCTACTTCCATTGTTATAGGGAACATGAATATCCTTGTGTCTACTTTGTTCTCTCCACATTGCTTCTTACCTTTTAAAAACCACTGGGGATCAAACCATTTATTCCACTTACAAAAGCACTTCCAACAAGCTTTGTGTTTTTAATTGATTGCACTGCTCATTTGATTTTCTTGTGAGCTTTATTATCGGAGATTAAACAATGGATGATTTTTTCCTACAGGACCCATTAAATATATCTTTAAACCAATCCCTTCCTCCTGGAGCTGACTTTGGAATTAGACCTGGTTTTGCACCTGCCCCTCATAAGCAAATCCCCTCCTTACCTGTTGATCCAAGAGGCCACTTTCTGCAACGGGGACTTCCACTTCGTCCTCGTAGTGGAATCTATGGTCTTCCAGAACGTATTCCTCTAAGAGCTTTTGGTTTACCACCTAATTTTCCCACGCGAAGTAAGTATATACACCTATTTATCTGTTTGGTGGCAGAATACAATGAGATTTTGTACATAAGTTAGGCTCGGGTGATGAAAAATCATGTCAAAAAGCAGATGAAATTTCTTTGTGTGATTGTGTTAATTCTTCAAATGGAAGCAACCAGCCACTGTAGGTGACATTTGATTGGTGGCACAAACAAATTATATCCAAGAGATATGAGAATAAACTTTCCCCTGCATCTAGGGAAATTTATGTTCCCGAGCTTCAAGAGAAGTGGGGTGGAGGTCACCACCATTGTGCTAGCCCAGGATTTGTTTGTGCATTCCTGCAATACATAATTGGGTCTTCATCTGTCGTATGCACAAACCCAATGTTCATAAATTAGAAGGGGGTGCATGATCCTGGCATTCCATCTCAACTTCCTCTAAATTATTGACTGCTGCATCAGAGATCAGCCTGCCCAAAGCTGGCTATAAAGCCTGTTTGTGAATCAGAGGGACTGCAAAGATCCTGGGCACTATCTGAAGGCAACCCAGCAAAAATGGATAATTGCATATAGGAGCTTACTTTTTCATGAATGGGACAGCTTGTTGAAAGATAGAGTATTGTGATCCCATTTACTTGAACTAAAGTCTTGGGACCCTGTTGTTAATTATAAGTTGCAATCAGGTTAAATTTGTTGAGTAAGGAAAAACACACTTTATCTGTCCTGGCCACGAACGTCAGTTAACGATTCTGAGACCGGGACCTGACCTGGTTCGTCATTATACAATAAGAGAATTTATCATTAATCATTTGGTAGTACAGAACTTGAGTATTTCTGAAAAAAGAGACACGCTATCTAAGTTTTTCATCAGGTCAGATCACAATATTACCAATAGTAAAGGAAACAATTTATACTGCATGAGAAGAGAGTGCTGATTGGTTGGCAAGTGAACTCTGATTGGTAGAGCCTTTGCCATGGAGAATGCAGCAGTTTGTTCAAATTCAAACCAGACTCTGGCAATCTTGTGATCTGTCCTAGTGAGTGCAAGACGAAAAGCTTAAATAGCGTGTCTCTTTTTTTCAGCAATGCTCAATTTATCATTATTTGTTGATAACCTGGACTACAGTAATATTCATCCTTAGGCATTTCACGACAGCCAACTTTGGTCTAAAGTTACACTCATTTGAGGCTTTTGATGCAGAAATTGACTTCATCCAAAATATCTCAATGAAGTTTTTCTGTGTTGTAATAGTTTGACTCTTGTGATGGCCCATGCGCATTTGGGGTAAAAAAAACTATATTCTTTGTTGGGCTGGTGGTCCCTTTAAGAGCTAGGATTCTCTGAAAGAATTCTTGTAAAAAGCAGCTTGCTGCCAGTAAATGATCATGTGACCAAACTGTCTGGGAGATAAACAATAAGGGGGAAGGTCAACCAGAAGTTAATTATAGCGGTGAATGGATTATGGGTGTGGTTCTGTTTCAAGAAGAGTTTTTTGAGGTTAGAACAACCTGGCTGCAGAAATCAAGGGTATTTCTGAGGTGGGGGCACTAATTAGAGTGCAGTGAAGCCATAATAGAATTGGAGTGTCCACAGTGTGGAGGTGCTTATGGAGCATTGGAGGATTGCCTGGCTAGAAGCTAATGGAAGAACCACATGAAGCTCATATCTGGAAGGATAGCAGGAACACTGATAATTCCTGATAGTTGTGACACTTTGGTTTATTCCCAAGAAATGAAGGAACCTTCAAAAGCTTGATAAGTAACCAAAGACTTTCTGGGGCAATTCTTAAGAGGGGGTGGTGCAGTTGAGAACTTTAGTCTGAAATATATGTGATTGCCTTTTATTATCCTTTTTGATGTAAAGTATAAGTATTCATCTAAGACAGTGTTTATTTAGTAGTGTTTGCTTTACTTGTTTCTTGTAAAGTAGAACTCATTTGTTTTAAACCACAGAATCTTGTTTTAATAAATGCCTTCATTTTTGGATTTCCAAACAAAAAAAAATGTTGCTGGTCTCTTCTGAGATCATAACCCTTGGCTATCTTGCCTTGAACCATATTGGACCTATTCCTCAGTAGTTTAATATCTTCTGAAAGCCCAAGCAGTTCTTGAACAAGTATTTATGGTTCGCCTTTATGAATAGGAATAGCAACCATCCTATACTGAAAATGTTTATTAATGTTCAGAATATTTAGGTATAGCACTGTTGGAATAAGCTGCTGTCCTTTGCCACAATAATGTGTCTTGACTGCATCTTAATTTCCCACATTCCTGTGACCTCTGTAAGTGAGATTCCCAAATTAAGGGCAATTTTATTTTCTGAGACCATTCCCAACAGCAACTGGACTGAATCTTTCAAATCAATTTCCTGTAGGACTTGTACAACCAACACTAGGGATTTTAATTCTATTTTTCTGGCTGGAGATGAAATCAAATATAATAAGGCCAATGTCTAGATCTGTATTGGTTCGTCACACCCACTCCTCCCACCACACACTAACTCCTACAGAATATCTAAATCCAAGTGCAGATGTTCACATATTTTCCATGAAAAAAGTGAACTTCTAAAATGCACATATCAGTTGAATATTTGACAATGGCAAAACTACTGAGGACCATGTGAAGCTAGCAACAACCAAAATAATTTATACTTTTGAAGAAGTGCCTTTTTATTCAGCAGAAGAATGGAGAGTTGTGCTAGAATGTTACCATTTGTGACTTGCTTATCAGAGGGCCCCCAGAAAATGAAAATGAAGAAACTAATTACTTGGGGCTTACACTATTTGCACATTTGTGAGACTGTGTCTGCACTGTAACTGAAGTACTCAATGTGAATTTCACTTTCTTACCAATTATGTTATGCCATTGTAATAAGAGATGATTGCCAATCAGAAAGCTGAACAAAACTCAAGAAGCTACTTGTGAAGAGCTTGATTTGGAGTGTTGTTTTGTATGGATGTGAGACTTGTATCTTATGGAAGAGGAGACCAGCTTGCTGAATAGTTTTGAAATTTGGGCTAGGAAAAGAATGAAATTGAGGAGCAGATATATGCACAATTTGTGGAGGTGTGTAAAACAATAACAATAGGGTAATTATATTAGGTGATTTTAACTTTCCCAACATTAATTGGGATAGAAATAGTGTTAAAGGCTTGGATGGAATGGATTTCTTGAAATGTGTACATTTTGAGGAGGTGACCAGGTGTGTAGATGAGGGAAGTGTAATTGATGTAGTTTATATGGATTTCAGCAAAGCCTTTGACAAGGTCTCACATGGGAGACTTATAAAGAAGGTAAATGCACATAGGATACAGGATAATTTGATAAGGTGGATTCAAAATTGGCTTAGTTGTAGGAGGCAGAGGGTGATGACAGAAGGATGCTTTAGTGACTGGAAGCCAGTGTCCAGTGGCATACCCACAGGGATCTGTGCTCGGTCCCCTATTATTTGTCATTTATATAAACGACATAGATGACTATGTGGGGGCTGGGATTAGTAAGTTTGCAGATGATGCAAAGATTGGCTGGGTGGTTAACAGTGAGGTTGAGTGTCTTGGGCTACAGAAAGATATAGACGGGATGGTCAAATGGGCAGATAAATGGCAGATGGAATTTAACCCCGAAAAGTGAGAGGTGTTACACTTTGGAAGGAGTAATTTGACAAGGAAGCATTCAATGAACGGCATGACATTAGGAAGTTCTGAGGAACAAAGGGACCTTGGCATGTGTGTCCATAGATCTCTGAAGGCAGAGGGGCATGTTAGTGGGCTGGTGATAAAGGCATATGGGACACTTCCCTTTATCAATCGAGGCATAGATTACAAAAATAGGGAGGTCATGTTGGAGTTGTATAGAACCTTAGTGAGGCCACAGCTGGAGTATTGTGTGCAGTTCTGGTCGCCACATCATAGGAAGGATGTGATTGAACTGGAGGGGGTGCAGAGGAAATTCACCAGGATGTTGCCTGGGATGAAACATTGAAGTTATGAAGACAGGTTGGATAGACTTGGGTTGTTTTCATTAGAGCAGAGAAGGCTGAGGGGCGATCTGATTAAGGTGTACGAGATTATGAGGGGCATGGACAGGGTGGATAGGAAGCAGCTGTTCCTCTTAGTTGAAGGGTCACTCACAAGGGGGCATAAGTTCAAGGTGAGGGGCAGGAGGTTTAGGGGGGATGTGAGGAAAAATATTTTTACCTAGAGGGTGGTGACACTGGAATGCACTGCCTGGGAGGGTGGTGGAGGCGGGTTGCCTCACATCCTTTAAAAAGTACCTGGAGGAGCACTTGGCACGTCATAATATTCAAGGTTATGGCCAAGTGCTGGTAAATGGGATTAGTTAGGTAGGTTGGATTTTTCTCACGTGTCGGTGCAGAGTCGATGGGCCGAAGGGCCTCTTCTGCACTGTGATTCTGATTCTGTGATCAGTTGGACAGAAAAAGTAACAAATGTAGTAGTAGTGTGGAAAGTAAGCGAACAAAGAAATTTGCTGAACATTATTAGTAACAGTGTGTCTGGGCAAGGCACATCTTAAGAGAAAATGGACCTTGTATGGAGGTATCATTAAGGAAAAAATCAATGCTGGATGGCTTGAAAATTTGAAGGAAATGATTGGCAAACGAAAAAACTAATGTAGGATGGAGAGATATGCAAAGGAGAGCACATGATGATGAGAACATAAATAAAAACTAATGTAAAAAGCAAATTATGCAAGAGATTGTAGACCATAGAATGGAATATTACATTCAATTCAATTCATCCCATTGTAGGAAATGCATTACAAGCCTGGAAAGAGCAAAATTGGCTAGAATAGTACCAGCAGTGAGAATTTTTGGATTTCAGGAAATGCTCTTTAGTTGAGCTCTTTCACTAACCTGCACCAAGTCTCAGTTAGTGATCACATCTGTATTTGTTGACCTATACCTTCTCCTCAGTTTTTAAAATCCTTATATTCAAATCTCTTCATTGGCATCACTTATCATCACAGTAACCTCCTTCAACCCTTCAAAAAGTCTGCATTTCTCCAGCCCAGCACTTATGCATCTCTGCTTCCCTTCTCTCCACCATTGATGTAGGTGTATTCAGCCATCCCTTATCCCCTGAAATTTGCTCCCTTATGTCTCAGTCTGTTTAAACAGGGCCTCTTTAACATATATATATATTTTACCAAGATTTTAGTTGGCTGTTCTAATATCTCCTACATCCATCCTTTTATTACCCTTGTTAAGTTGCTAAAGGGGCATCTAATAAGAGGTTTCAAAATTATGAACGGTTTTGAGTAAATATAGTGAATGGTAATCAGGTAAAGCATTAATCCTTCCTATGTACCTGCAGTCTATTACTGCAAATTAAATATCTGATTAAGAAACACCTATTTTTGGATATTTTAAATGAATTCTTTCCATCAAAAACAAGAATGTGATTTTACTGGGTAAAATTTATTCCACTTTCAGATATTGTATCATCTGATAATGTTAAACATTAGAAATAGGGGACTTCTAATAGAATTGGTGAATGTGTGGAAAATATGTTGGAATCTTGCTTGTAGAGGTCAATTTCTTGCATATCAGATGTGCGCTGGCTGAATTAAATAACGAGATAACATCAATCTCATTATAATGCATACACAGGTTTTTTTATGTCTAAGAAAATAACGTCCCTGGTAAGAGGTGCATAATCACAAGATAGAGAAGGAAGACCTTCTGAAGAGAATAGAATTGAAGTAAAATTTGTATGGGTAGACAATAGTTAACTGGAAAGTGCCCTCACTAATAATTCCAAGAAAATAACTTTTTTGTACTTGATTTTAGTGAGAGATCCGGCACAACCAGGAGCATACCCGAGTCATCTTCCACCACCTCGGCCTATATTTCATCCACATAGACAACTTTCAGATATTACAAGTGGCCTTCTCCCATCTCGAATTCCTCTACCCAAGTTTTCTGAAACAGAACACCAACCATCCTCTCAAGAAAAATAAATGTTTTGGCAAAAAGTGGTCATGCGTTCAGTGAATTGCAAGTTAGAAGATAATTTTTAATGGTATATGCTATGATTAGTTGTGGTATTTAATAACTTTCCAGTTTGGAATAAAGACACATACATTCTGATAATGTGCTGTTTGATTACAAATGTACACCTCAGGAGTCTTACATGGAATTTATTAAACACTTATTGTGCAATACTGTGAGAGTTAGCTTGCCATGCACTATTTTAATTAAGAGCATTGTTTTTATTCAGTGCACTGTATGTATGGAATTTGTAAATGCTTAATGACTTTTTTAAAAAGCAAAACAGTGATGAACTACTAAAAATCCTAACTAGGAAGAAATTCCCTTTATGTGCATGTCTGAAGTGGTGCTGTGCTTGGTTCCACTGATGTAAATGCAGATTTATACTCTTTAATATAAAAGGAATGTTTGAAGAACATTGAGAATATATAAAAATGTTTATTGTAAAATACTGAAAATAAAACAAGTGTTTGATTTAAACAAAATGAACTTTAGATGTGTAATTCTTTTCATACAGATTTCTGTACAAAGGAATGAAGGTAATCAGTTATGGGATTTTACAACTTATCACTTTCTGATGACCAGTTCTATGAATCACCTTTTCTGCTTGGAACTGGTCTCGGCGTAGCTAACTCTTCGATATATCAAAGCTATTTTACATTGACTAATTTCACTCATGACTGTACATAATTTGAAGTAGCTAAAGCCAACTCTGACACTCCCAGACAAAAGAAATGCCAGAAGATATTACACCCACAGTTCATTTCTATCATAGCCACTCATGATGCATTTTCAACTGTTGTGATAGGTTTGTAAAATGGAAAAATTAAATTTGTCCATAGAAAAATGCTGGAGTTGCTTTATTAATGTCCTAGGAATGAAGTATTTCATACACTTGCCCACACAGGTATGATAAATAATACCATACTGAAGAAACCCAACAAATGGTGTTATTTCATTCTCTGCTATTTCTATTCAGGTAAACATTTAACTGTACTGGAAAAAGAGTACAGCACTAGAGATGTTAGCACAGAAGGCAGCGAAATAAGTTCAAAGCAGAAATGAAGAAACCGACAGTAAAATGAGAAAAGAGAGCAAGAATAAAAGTGAATATGCCAGTAACAATTTACATGAGATGTCCATATTATGGTCTATCGATTGTTTTGTAGGTGGATTTTGATGTTGTGGTTTGGTATGGTCCTAGCAATCCAAAGATCGCTAGTTTAAAACTCAAGTAAATTATGTTAGATCTGTTAATTACTAGGTTAGGATGAAATGTAAAAACCCAATTCAAAAGGATGGAGGAGAAATAATAGGCAATGCATCAAGACAAGGTTTCTGCAACCTTTATCCTGATAAGCTGTCCCACACAGGTGCACTCAAGTCAGGTAGGAATATTAGAAGTCCTATATTGGACTCAAGCCAAACAAGGCTTCTACTAATGAATCATGTTGAACAGCAATTGGATGTAATGGGTGGATGAAATTAAATGGTTCAGCAAAAATCATTAAGCAGCCCAAAACCTGTGAACCATTAGCAGAATTCTCTACCACATTGCGGCAAAACATCTCCTCCTGCACCTTTAAACTAAGACCCTAACTCTGTTTCAGCAGGGAGTGTAAAAGGGACATAGCAAGCCTGTTAAGAACTGAAGTATAGAATTTCTGCTTGCTAAACACACAAAGCAGTACACAAGATAAGAGCTGAGCAATCCAATAAATTAGAACAAAAGTTCTGACAGCCAACCAGATCTATTTGCAAGTGATGGAGGATAATCAGGAAGAGGATCCATGAATGCCCCAATCTTTAAACCATGGTACAGCCCAGTACAACTGCAGAACACAAGACTCAATTGTTCACAAACATATTCAAAATTGTTCACTGGATGATGATCTTATTTAGTCTAAGGTCCTATTAAAGATGCCAATATGCAATTCAATCCAAGTTACATTAGGCAGATGGATGCACTAGATACAAAGGCAATAAGCCCCAATGTCAAGTATGCACCAAGGCAGGGAACAAGGGAACTGGCACCACACCCATCCCAATTCTAAATGCACATTAATCGTTGACATAATTTCTACCCCTCTTTCCCCACCACCCATGCACTTAAAATGCATTTTGCATCTATACAATCTCGAAGGTAGTAGGTTCCTCAAAAGCTGCCAACGTCATCTGGCTTTTTCTTGCCCACAGCCAGAACATCCCACTACATAAACTTTCTTGTGAAAGAAAAATTGTAAAAATTCAAAAATCTGGCATGCTATTTCAACAAAAGGGAAAGCCTGGTACTCAATTTAATTTTTTTCCACCATCAGGAACACAGAAAAAAGGTGTATATCAGAATTTAGGACTGGTATGGTAACGAACCTCATATGAAATTGTAATGATCCTATTGAAAACATAAGCAGTTCAGGAAGCACATTACACAGATTTCCAGCATCATAAACCATGGTATAAGGAACAGATATCAAATGTTATATAGTTTGTAACCACACTTTACTGCAAAAACTAATACAGTAGTACTCAGTATATGTAAAAGACTAACCTTTTTAACCAATTTGTATTTTCCTGTCAGTACATGCAATTTTTTTGCAAAGTGTACGTGATATAGCTTAAAACTTCATTGTAAATTCCCAAAACTTTAGCACTAAACATTATGTAAATAAGACATTTGAATGCTTTATTGATAGATTAAAACAATCAGCAGTCAACACAAACTTAAACATTAATTTAACATTCAACTGCTTTCCTCACATTTTCTGTCAGTATTTCATATGATCTCATTCAATGATAAAATCTCACCACATCTGGCATTTTCATACATTGCACCAGTGGATCCACTCTACAGATGTACATATAAAATCCGCATGGTAAGTGCATTAATCACTGGAGACATGCAACATAATGCACACCTGTCAAAATGCATCATTGACACAAGATGGTAAAACCATTTGAAACAATCACCACTCACACTTTCTTCATAAATAGAATCTTGACATATGTTGCATACAGTAAATTTGTTTTACAAGCTTATACAAAGCAGCCAGGTCACAGCACTGCTAGGCAGCATGATGGCCACACTGAGTAATACTGGCTGTCCTTTACATTAAATGCACAACATTCGTACCACTTAAAACTGGGGTCAGGTGCTAGTCTCACAGAGACCACGACTGTACCCGCGGTTGCCCTGAACATTGCGGCTTTTAAAGCCTCTTGCTTTAACAAGATTTTAAAAGTTATCCTAGTGGAATGTTCTCAAAATCATAGCAGCAGCTCATAGCTTTGTTAGAACTGATTTTTTGTATTCACTATTCACAGTGAACCAGGTGCACGTTCGTTTAAGAGCTGTAAAGTTGTTGACTGAGCCACAGCACAGCTGTGTACCGCAGGTCGAAAATTCGACCTTTTAAACTCGTAGGTTCTGGCTGACCAGCCATTGGCCCGCCCCTGCCAGCATGTGGGCACTTCTTCATTCTGTTTTCTTTGGCAGTTGACACAGGCGCTGACAGAGAAAATCCAGTGACTCTTGCCACATCTACTTCTAAACCAATACCAACTACATTTTACAGATTAAGCAGGATACACACATGTATATATAACTAATACTAATTAACAGCACATGTAAATGTTAAATTATTGAAAAATGCAGGGCCCTCTAATACACAAAGTTTGAAATGCTAAATGCCTTCACTGAAGCGCTGCATCTCCTTGTAAAAATAACGAGTGGTCTCACTGAAAACATAAAGAATTTCATTTTTCATTACTGGATGCCACCGCTTTCCTAAACCTAAGGATACTTCTTCAATGAGATTATGCACAGGATCCCCATCCAAGTCAGCCATTGCATCTTCGTCAAAATTAATGCTCTCCTCAGTCACTTCCAGGACTTGCAGCTCTGGTCCACGAAGCCGAGCGATAGCAATGAGGTTGTGGGCCCAAACAGCATATCCTAGATTGCAAATTGAAAATGCAAAGTTACCAAAACTTCATCACTTATTTGCTCATTTCCAAAGAAAAACCCAGCCACTATACTAAGTTGCACTGCATACAAAAAAATACAGCGGCATACATTCACCTCCAGTAATAAGTCTCATTATTCTTGAAACAAATTTACTTTACTCAAATGTACTGCTGCAAGAACACTGAATAAAAACTAGGGTGGAACTAGTATTAATCCAGTCACTTATGGCCATATGATTACACAACAAAGCTATCCAAAATTCAACACTATGACAATCACAATAAAAAAAGTGCTGTGTAAAACTTCACACGGGTGCACTCTCCAAAGATTAGAGGTCAGCATAGTGGAAGCATAACCCTGTTACCAAAACCACAATTAACATATCTGGTAGGGTGTGACAGGAAAAATGGTCCAAAAAGTCACTGTGCTATAATTGCCTAGAAAATGCATTACCTCACCTTGACAAGCAGTCACAAGTCCAGGGTTGCAGCATATATGAAAATTTTTCAAGTCACACAAAAATCTGACTTTGCGCTGAACTTCAACTTCACTCCTTAACCTGTTCATAATATTGCTTATTGCTTTCATGTATTGCATTATACAACCTAACCTAAGCCTCAATGTGCAAAATTTGGAAAATTTAAGTTTATAACTATCAATGTCAAATATGCACACCCAGGCCAAAAGATGATGTACTCAATTTACAACATCAATATTAATGCAATGGAATAAGCAAAAGTAAATGCATTGCTTACCATGGATTGAGAGGTGTGAAAGTTTTGTACACTTCCATGCCAAAAGTACCAAGGGGTCTTCATTTCGGTTGTCGCTGAGATCCGGAAAACCATTGATGCCTTGCTCTACATCCTTTATTAGGAGGAAGTGGGTAAGGGATTTGTCATACTGCCTGGATATGAGATCTACCACAGCACCTGAAACACCATTAGTTGAGCTGTCAAAGTGAATTCTCTCTAAAGGTATGCTTGGCTTCAGAATTCTTAGCAAAATGTCATTCCTGACATTAAAAGCCATGATGTAAACATGAAGATTTGCACAGTGCCTGGTAAGCACCTTCCAATCTGCATCTTGTGGCATGTTATCTAACACTTGTATGTTGGACATCGAGAGATGATGTATTACAAGAGACAACCTATGCAAAGGCACATGGTTGCTGTTGGCGAGTACTCGTGTTACTTCAGCAGTAAAATCGCAGAAATCCAATGCAAGTGATCGCAGGTTTAAAAAGCGCTCCAGCTCAACTGCCTCAATAACTGGGGATTTATTAATAAAGTGGGTATCCAGGAGACTCAGGTGTTCAATGCGATTGGCACTGGACTGAGGCAAAGCTGCTAATGTTGTGGGAGTTACTACCTCCAGCATAAACCCAAGGGAGAGCCATTTCAGATGTTTGGAATTTCCCAATACCTCTTCAATCAATTGTTGGATTCTGTAATAAACAAAAGCATTACATTTGCTACATTTCTAAATATAATGGCAATTAATTAGATTTATAAGTCCAAAGCCCCGAACGTCCTCCAGCAACCCTCCGTCCAGAGACTGCTTGGGACAGAATTCACATTGTACTAAACTGCATGAATGAGCAAGAAAAAGCCATTCCGCCCATCAAGCACAGCAAATTAATGCTGGTCAATTGACACCTGAACTTTTGCTTAATCTTTCTTATACCGCCTCAAAAATTTACAGCCTAATCAATTTTACTTTAGATTTGATCTTTTACACATCCTCAGAGACCACAATCCAATTGGATTTATTAAAATGAAGTTTGTTCCATGATTAAACTGCAATGGTTACATTACTTCTTTGCTCATTTAGCTAGTGGTTTCCGGGCTTTGAACTTTCCCTCATGTCACACAAGGTAATACAGTTTAAATGAGCAGCTTCCGTTTTATCTACAATGCAATTAATTGTAAATTCCTAAACCATGCTCTTATCGCTTCCCTAAAGAAAGTAACATGTTGTATCATTAGTTTATTGCTATAAATCCAAGTTCTTGTTTTACTGTTCACATCAATGAGCCCTGTGGAGATGCGGTCTGTATTTTTTGTTTCCACAATTTCTATTCCCTTTGCACTGCACTATAACTAAAAAGTCACGGCAATTTTGGTAAACTTCAGTTAGTTAAAAGGAATGCCACCAATCGAAAAACAGAACCATACAAGACAGTGCAGGAGCTGAACATCAACAGTGTAGCTTCAAACCAACGATAAAAAAAATTTGCAAAGTGAAGATAGGTCAGGAAATCTCAAAAAATCAGTGTTGTGCACAATATATTCAAGATAGTGTTTCCCATGTGGAATGTTTACTCAAAACGTTCATGAATTAAATGTTTAACATCGCACTGCAGGATTTTTCAATTTAACACTTCACTCTTTGCTAAGATACTGTTACTGGAGTTCAACACTTTTCGCAGTTGCAATATCTCAAAACAATTAATTCTGTTTAACTTCCAGAATGATACTTACCAGTAATGATGCATGGAAATGACAGTGCTAAGCCCCATCAAGACAGCGGTGTCATTTTTACAAACACTGACAAACAGCATCATATAACTGGTTATAGTTATTTCTTTTCAAAAATACAAACAGCATACATATATACTTACGTCACATATAGGAATGAAATTCTTAAAAATGCACCAAATGAATGCTTTAACTGTTGTCCTCCCTTTTCAGATCCACCCACACTATCTTGTGATTAAATAAGCATAATCCCAGTTGCTACCAAACAGCTGCAAAAGCCACTGTAATTTGCAGTTAAATGGTGGCTATACCAGCAACAGCATTTGGGCTGCTAATCTTTCAACCTCCTGGAGAAATGCCTGGTTTGTTCTCACTAGCCCAAGCAAAATTTGAAACACATCACAAAAAGAACTGACAGTGTAAATTTCTACCAAACTACTTGGTAAGTTAACAGATTGCACAATCATGAAACCTCTCTCGGTAGGTTGCTTATGTTAAATATACATTTCCCAAGGAATCTTAAACCACTACAATGTGCTAACTGCTCTGTAGTACTGTGCAGTTACCATTCATACTGCCTCCAACATGACTACTCACTGCAGTAAAGCTGCAGACCTAGGAATGAGCAATGCAATCCATGCTACATACTCCCAAACTGACCATAGCAACAAACATACACAATAGTCCTTCTGAACACAAAGGATCTGCTCTTCAGCCTGCAACACAATCATTTTAAATATTTTTTTCTATAATTCCAAACCTATTGCCTTATTCTGACTGAGATGGAAGTCTGTAACTTATAACTACCAGCTGTGGCTCTTCCACACTTGTAAAAGTGATAATGAAGCATCAGTGAGCAAGCCCAGGGTTCTGTTGATTTGCAGACAATTTTATTGCTAACCCTTCCAAACCATATGCCAATTATTTTGGAATATTTTCAAAGAAAACATTATTCTACACTTGGCTAATTAATTCTTATAACAAAGGGTGTTTTGCTTGACAGCCATTTCAAAAGATGTCAGAAAACTAATTGTCAAAAACCCACTTCCTTTCATGCAGTGGGTAACCAACTTTTTACTTTTGTTTAAATATGAGTAATACAATTTGTTTCTGTATCACAAGCCCTATAACATATGATATCCTATCAAACCTTACCTTTAATAAAGGGACAAAAATTCCACTGGTATGAGACCTACATTTTTTTAATATAAACTGGACCAGCAGAAAATATTCCTTAGCATACCGAAGAACCAATGGATGCAGACTGGGGGAGGGGGGAGGGGGAAATAATCTGCTGTTTGTTTTAAGTATCGATCTAAAAAAATAGAAATAAAAGAAAAAAGAAAATGAAATTGGAAGAGAGAAAATAACGTTAATAAATGAGAAAAACAATTTAAACATTAACAAAACAAGATAAGTAAAGGGAAGGGAAAAATACAAAAGTTACCCAAGAAAGCCAAAAGTTTTCTTGCCATTACAGTAGTTTTCTACTGGAAAATCCATAAAAAGCAATTTGATGTTAAGCAATAAAATAACCAACATTTTTGATTACAGAATCAAATACTAATGAGTGTCCCCCAAGTGACTCCACTCCTGTACGACCCAATATGGATAATGTTGATTTCTATATTGCAAGATTATTTAGTAAATACATTATGGTTAATGCTTTTGATATTTTTCATGAGAAATGTTTAATAGAAACCATAACCCTCACTGTTCTGTTATGTTTACAGTTTGGCTAGAGATAGGAGTACACTTAATGAGGAAGTGAGATTTGATTCTACAAGTCCTCAGAACTCAAGGTTACAATTTAATTTCTATTCCATTTTAAATTCAACAAATCCACATCAGAGATATATCTATTTGGGGCAGTTGTATGATATCACAATCAATGCTACTTGTCTCCCTCTATACTACCATAAAGTGCCAAAAATAGCACTTCTACAAAAGCAGTGACTAGATGGGTATAAAGCACTTCCCCATTTAACCAAAAACAGTAAATTGGGATGATTGATGACAGCAACGTTTTAGCCTCAATGTCCCATTGTTTAGAATACTTAACTCCCACTAACTTGCAGAATAGTAGCCAGTTATTCCTGAAGTGAAAGGTCAATTACACGACGCAGTGAATAAAATTCTAAGGCAATAAAACTGTTCTATTTAGTGCGCCACAGTTTATATAAGCTGGCTTTAAAATGCATTTTGAAAGCTGGCCGATCCAGCAGGTACAAAAAGAATTGACAATTTAAATCCTAGGTTCAATTGATAGTCGTACTGAACCACTCATTGTCATAATTCAACAAAAAGAAACAAAAACATTGATGTTCTTTCTGCACTGTCCATGAAAGATTTCCAATCACATTATTTAAAGGGGCAGTTGCTCAATTGCCACTCACTATATTGGTCAGGTCTAATCCCAGGCCCAACGAAAACTGTCATCCACATGTCTAGGATGTGTGGGACCCATGGGGAGGGTCACACTAACAGTGTGCTTCTCTTCAGCAGTCCTGTAAATACACAGGTGGTTCTGGAGAGGGACCTTGAGTCGGCTGGTATGCTAATTTAATCAATGGGTGCTGCAAGGTACTAACTGCATCACCAGGTTGTGGTTTTGTTTCTGTTTTTTGTGCATCTTTCAGTTTAAACATACAATCTTCAAGAATGTATTGTTAGAATGTTCTGAAGGTCATGGACCTGAAAGGTTAGTTGTTTCCCTCTCCACAAATGCTGTCACATCTGCTGAGTACTTCCAGTATTTCTGCTTTTTCATTCAGGTTCCCAGCACCCATAATGTTGTGCTTGTTTTAATGATTTATTAGTGGTGCCCTTACTGATTGAGGGTCCAGTACTGTTCTGTATTCAGGCAACCCTGGGTTAGTGAAAGTCAAACTTTGAAAAATAGGCTCAAGTGAACTAGCCCAAATTTGGCAACAACTAGCAATAAACATACCAGTCCCAAATTCCCAAAAATGTGGTAAAGAAAGAGCACAAAGTTTTAAAAAAAATGAAAATGCATTAAAAATCTGAGAGTTTGAGTCTTAGCCAGAAGGATGGAAGAGATGGTAGAAATGGCATAATTGACCATGGAAGCAGTTTAAAAATAAAATTAAAAGATTGAACTTATCAATTTCACAGCAAGCCCTATTGAAAAGTGTGCCTGGGAGGAAGTCAAGTAAAATCAGATTTTTGCTAGATTATAAAGCCACTTTGGGTCACTGATTTCCGGGAGATTCGCACATTAAGAGAAGGCACATGCGGGAGACAGTGTCACAAACTCAGGAATCAAGCAGGGAGGGGGACAAATTAACTGGCAAAAGTGTGGGTAGGTAGAACTGGAAAACGGATTAAATTATTGTACCACCCGGGCCATTCATTCACATCCCCAGCTTGATCTCTCCTGCAAACATTAGATGTAAATCATCAGGCAACCGCAATTCCAAAGCAGGCAGGACCTGCAACATCACTTCACAACAAATTATCATCACAGAAATTATGCAACTGAAAAGGCGACCGTAGAAAAACGGAGGATCCATTAATCGTACTGCGTATGTTGTAAAATGGCATCGCCTGGGAATAACTTCCCTCCCCTTCTCCTCCAGCACCAAACTCTGGCTTTCATTTCACCGACTCACCCAATCCTTGTCGGCTCACCGGGAAAGGAGGGACTGGGAAAGGAGGGACTGGGAAAGGAGGGACTGGGAAAGGAGGGCCCCCCATTTCCCATCCCTCACCCGGCTCTGTGATCCCCCATCCCACCACCGGCTCTGCGACTCTCCCCACCCCGTGACCCCCCCTTCCCCATCCCACACCCTCCCCGTGACCCCCCTCCCCTCCCCATCCAACACCCTCCCCGTGACCCCCCTCCCCTCCCCATCCAACACCCTCCCCGTGACCCCCCCTCCCCTCCCTCCCCAACACCCTCCCCGTGACCCCCCCTCCCCTCCCTCCCCATCCAACACCCTCCCCTCCCTCCCCATCCAACACCCTCCCCGTGACCCCCCCTCCCCATCCAACACCCTCCCCGTGACCCCTCCCTCCCCATCCAACACCCTCCCCGTGACCCCCCCTCCCCTCCCTCCCCGTGACCCCCCCTCCCCTCCCTCCCCGTGACCCCCCTCCCCGTGACCCCCCCTCCCCATCCAACACCCTCCCCGTGACCCCCCCTCCCCATCCAACACCCTCCCCGTGACCCCCCCTCCCCATCCAACACCCTCCCCGTGACCCCCCCTCCCCATCCAACACCCTCCCCGTGACCCCCCCTCCCCATCCAACACCCTCCCCGTGACCCCCCCTCCCCATCCAACACCCTCCCCGTGACCCCCCCTCCCCATCCAACACCCTCCCCGTGACCCCCCCTCCCCATCCAACACCCTCCCCGTGACCCCCCCTCCCCATCCAACACCCTCCCCGTGACCCCCCCTCCCCATCCAACACCCTCCCCGTGACCCCCCCTCCCCATCCAACACCCTCCCCGTGACCCCCCCTCCCCATCCAACACCCTCCCCGTGACCCCCCCTCCCCATCCAACACCCTCCCCGTGACCCCCCCTCCCCATCCAACACCCTCCCCGTGACCCCCCCTCCCATCCAACACCCTCCCCGTGACCCCCCCTCCCCATCCAACACCCTCCCCGTGACCCCCCCCTCCCCATCCAACACCCTCCCCGTGACCCCCCCTCCCCATCCAACACCCTCCCCGTGACCCCCCCTCCCCATCCAACACCCTCCCCGTGACCCCCCCTCCCCATCCAACACCCTCCCCGTGACCCCCCCTCCCCATCCAACACCCTCCCCGTGACCCCCCCTCCCCATCCAACACCCTCCCCGTGACCCCCCCTCCCCATCCAACACCCTCCCCGTGAGCCCCTCCCCATCCAACACCCTCCCCGTGAGCCCCTCCCCATCCAACACCCTCCCCGTGAGCCCCTCCCCATCCAACACCCTCCCCGTGAGCCCCTCCCCATCCAACACCCTCCCCGTGAGCCCCTCCCCATCCAACACCCTCCCCGTGAGCCCCTCCCCATCCAACACCCTCCCCTCCCCATCCCATCCAGCTGTGACCCCCCCCCCCCCCCAAACCTGGCTCTATACCATCCCCCACCCCACCTCCTCTGCCTCGGCGCTTTGCCCGGACACCTACTCGTGTGACTGTTTCTCCTCCTGTTCCTGCAGGTAGATGTCCCCGAACACGCTCAGTTTCTGCAGGTTGCGGTTGCTTCTGACGCTCTTCAACACGCACACCACCTCCTCCATGTAGGTCTTGAGGGTGTCCAGCCCCCCGCCGCCGAGCCCCGGCACGGCCGCCGCACTCTCGGAGCCGCCGCTCTCAAACTCCACCCGCAGCTCCCGCACGAACGAGCCGCATTTCTTCATGAGGAAGTCGAGGCGGCAGCGCTCGGCGGCCGAGCCGCGCAGGCGGAGGCGCAACTCCGGCCAAAGGGACGGGTAGAAGAGGCACTCGCGCCACTTGGAGCAGACGGACGAGGCCCGGAGCCGGTCCCAGGGGGACAGGAAGGAGAAGATGTGAACGATGACTTCGCACGGCAGAGCCGCCGCCACAGCCGCCGCCGCCGCTCCGCACAGAGCCATCGCCCGGCAGCCGCTCCGCCGCCAATCTCCAGCCTCCCCTCACCTCTCTCTAGGGTTTAAATGCCGCTTTTAGTTTTGGTGCTGGTTGTGTTATCCGCCGATCAGCAGCCCAGGCCGCAGCGACTCTTCCTCCCTCCTCTCACTGTCTCACCGCTGCTGCTTCATCTACGCTCGCGGCTCAGGGCCTTCCACCGGAAACTGCCCGGGAACTTCCACTTCACTGCATGGAAGGGGGGAATCTGCTTCACATCATCACTTTAATCACCAAATACCGCGCAGGGAAACTCCACAAACGTACTGGGTATACGACTTATTTATATCTGTCCACAGTTCTAATTCCAGGTTAATCTGAAGCACCAGTAATCTGGCTGCTTTTATCCGCTGAACTAGTGTCTCTCCCCGGCTCTGTGAGCCGTCCCGAACCTGTTTACAGACTCCCGGCTGCGGGTCAGATGACGTCACCCCCTTCCCTTTCGGGGCCGCTGTTGTTGACACTTTTACCAGAAGTTTCTGTCTCTGCAGAGGAGAAGCCTCCACTTCACTGGAGCATAAACTGTTGGAAATATTGAGCAGGTCAGGGGCAGCATCGAGACAAAGAGGAAAAAAAAACTTTCATCACTCTCAAACGTTAGCTCTGTTTCTCCCTCCACAGATGCTGCTGTCCTGTTGAGTGTTTCCAGCACTTTCTGTTTTCATTTCAGTTTTCCAGCATCCACAGTATTTTGGCTTTTGTCACTCCCACATTGCACAAGGGGCAGCTGTGCCCTTTAGTTACTGAACATGTACGTGACCCTAATTCTTTTAATCAAAATTAGATTAGAATTTGGGGCAAATCAGCTGAACAGAATTTTGTAAGAAATATTTCCATCCCCAATATTAACTCAGCCAGTAAATGCACCATCCAGGGTGACACTGAACCATATAAAATAGAAAGCTCCCATATTTGATCCAAAGTCAGCAACTCAGGGTAACAGTAAAGATGAGTTGGTTTTAGTCTTTGTGAGCTTAAGAGACAAATCAGCTACTGGCTGCTATTTGGCAACCTCTGGTAGATGGCACCCATAACTGAATTGCTTCTGGTCTCACTGTCCAGGCTCCCTCATGGTCACTTAGAAAAATGCGTTTACACGTCATTATTTTTTTCAGAACTGGTTAAGGGGAGGAGGAATGATGGAAAACTGGAGAAAGAAATACTTTTAAAAACCCATCAAAGATTTTGAATATAAAAACATAATAAATAGGAACAGGCCATTTGCCCTTCAAGCCTGCTCCACATTCAATTAGATCATAGCTGACCTTAGCTATCTCAACTCCGCCCTCCCTTTCCCACACAGTCACCATATCTTATATTTTGTCAGTACTCAAAAATCTGTCCACCTTTGTCTTGAATATATTCAATGATTGAGGATTCCAAAGCTTAATACATAAATGAAGCCAACTGGTCCCAAAGCATGGCCTTAGTAAATTGTTGTACTGGGCTTCTATTATTAGAAATTTTAAAATATCCAGGGTGATGACCTCTGTATTTTCCAAGAACATCTGTGACCTGGTTCTTTTATCTTTTCCCCACTGTATTGATATCAGTAAGGGTCTTAGATTACTTACATCAAACAGTCATTATCCTCAATAAATCATCATAATTGCTATTTGTGTATAACAGCCCACTGTCTAGTTTGTTATTTAGACAGTAAGAATTATGATATTTTAGCATGAAGTATATCTTTTTCATTTCATGGTTTTACCATATAATTTGTATGTTAGTGGATTTGCTGTGGAATTCGTCCATCTACAAAAATTCTATGAAAATAGTCTTTACAGTGGCAGAACTACTTTTCTGTCCCTCTCAGCTTCAGTAATAAAAGTTTGGCATGCCACAATGGCATGCTGCCAATGTTTAGATATCACAGGCCGGTACTCATGTCATATTTATCGGTATGGTCTTAACAATCCTTTTGGCTAAAAATAAATGCAGTTCACAAAAACTGTTTTGAATAGTTGGAAAATGTATATATTTTCAGATAAATAATTCCACCAGAGAGTCTGCAGAATTGCAGGCACCCTGTGTAGGGAGATTAAATGGTTGTTAAATTAAGTCATTTAATTTTAATTTTAACCAAGAAAAAAAATTGAAGTGATTGAAAAGACTGAAATAATTGAGTACAGTGTGCTCTGAACTGAGAATAAAGAAGAAATGGAAAATATTTCAGCCTAAATTTTAGTTTTCTTTTATATATTGTACACTAGTGATCAGGTGCTGAAGCCATATCTAATAAACATAAGAACATAACAAACAGAAGCAAGAATGGGCCAAACTCCTGCTTTGCAATTCATTATGATCTTCCAGCTCAAGAATAAAAGTATTATGTATATAACTATTAATTTTCTGTAAAATGCATCTGCTATCCCTTTCACAATGTTAAGGATAATTATATGAAAATAGAGTATGTAAAAGATAAGTCTTTTTATTTAAAGGATTGTTACAGCAAATATGAACAAGAGAACAGTAGCGTAGAGGTTAATTGCTGGACTAGTAAAGCAGTGGCCTGTACTAATAATCTCATTATGGCAATTTAAGACTTTGAATTCTGTTTTAAAAAATGAAAAGCTGGTCTTAGTAAATGTGACCAGAAAGCTGTCAGATTGTTGTAAAAGCTTAACTAGTTCAATATTATCTATTAGGAAAGGAGACTTGCTCTGACCAGGTAACTGTGCAACAGCCCCACATTTCGCTGTCCCTTAAGTATCCTAGTCAGTCACTCAGATGTTCAAGAAGAAAGTCCACCAGTACCTTCTCAAGGGGCAACTACAGATAGTGATAAATGTTGGTCTCACTCGTGATGCTTTACATTTTGAAAATTGATTTTGAAAAAACTTTTGTGTAATTCTTCCAAGCATATTAATTACTCTAACTTATCTTCTTTCAGGATAGAGGAGGTAGGAGTGCCTTGCCAAATTGGCCATTCTTTATGTGCGAGGTAAACAGTGAGAAGGAGGTCTTGTGGCATTGTGGTAGGGTTCCCTACCTGTGAGCCAGAAGCTCTGCGTTTGAGTCCCACCCTAGGACTTGATGGCCACGGAAGGTTGCTTGTCAACCTATAAGTCCTTCAAATATGCCTGTGGCAGGCAGTAAGAGCAAAGAATCTCCTGGTCAGCCAGAACCTGCAGAAGGGAATGGCAAACCACTGCAGTACCTTGCCAAGCATAACCATGGATCAACACATGGAAGTCTATGGTTGCCAATATGCTTTTGGGGCAAGGAACCTGAAGAGAGAGAACCAGTGGGAGCATGATATTCTGCTGCAGTAAAGATCATGTCTGAACCTGATCCTGTCCACAAATGCAGTTTTCAGCAGGGGTCACTGGTTAATGTTCAGAAGTGGATCCTTGGGTGTTTTTTTTCTTTCTGCCTAGGCCAAGAATTTTAAAATCAAACATGCTGCCAACCCATTGCTCCAGCTAACTCAGCACAAACTAGAATTCCCACACTTGTGAGTACAATCTTTCAGTGAGTACAGTCTTTTATGAAACCAGATGATAAACAGAAAAAATAACCAAATAATAGTGCATTTATTCAATGCAGCATCAGGATAGCTTAAATAATTTATAAACAGGTAATGGTGTGATTGGACATATTTGTAGAGCCATTGCCTACTGCATTCGCTGCTCCCAATGCGGTCTCCTCTACATTGGAGAGACCTAACACAGACAGGATGACCATTTTACGGAACACCTTCAGTCTATCCGTAAGCATGACCCAGACCTTCCTGTCACTTGCCATTTCAACACACCACTTGCTCTCATGCCCACATGTCTGTCCTTGGCCTGCTGCAATGTTCCAGTGAAGCTCAATGCAACTGGAGGAACAGCACCTCATCTTCCGATTAGGCACTTTATATCCTTGAGTTCAACAACTTCAGACCATGCACTCTCTCCTTCATCCTCACCCTTTTATCCCCTTTTCTCAATATTCCTTTTCAATTTTTAATTTTTTTTAATTTTTTATCCACTTATTTTTAATTTTATTTATTTTCATTTTTATTCATTGTTTTATCCCCACCTTTTGTCCTATTTTCTATCTTTTTTCCCACCACCACACCCCCACAAGGGCCATCTGTCACTTGTTCTTTCCAGAGTGCATTTCCTTGTCTTGCTATTATCATATTCTGACCTTAATGCCACCATCAGCACCACCTTTAGCCAGTACCAGTACCATTAATACCCCTTTGTCCTTTTGTTCATGACATCTTTGGCAATCTCTCCTTTGCCCCTACCTATCGCTGGCCTTCTGTCCAGCTTCATCTGCTCCACCTCCCTTAAACAGTATAAATTTCATTACAATTTTACTTCTCTTTAGCTCTGAAGAAGAGTCATATGCACTCATAACATTGGCTCTGTTTTTCTCTCCACAGATGCTGTAGACCTGCTGAGTTTTTCCAGCATTTTCTGTTTTTGTTTGTAGAGTCATTGTTTTACATCAATGTTTTCTTCACAAACTACATCTTCAAATATACTTGGCTGGTTTCTACTTTTATCTTATGCTAGTTTTCATCAGCTGTTTCTCTCAGACTTTTGAATCCACTTATATGTTCGAGTCATCCAGCTGATGGTTTTCATGTTGACATGCATGACAAAATATTTCACAAATCTCAACAGGTTCGGTTCAAATATAGTGGAAAGAACAATTTATTATCTGGTCTGTGCCTGTTATCAAACAAATATGACACATAGCTACATAAGGAGATACTAGGACTTGTGACCAAAAAGCTTGGCTGAAGATATAGGTTTGAAGGAGCAACTTATAAGGAGAGAGAAGAAGGTTTATGGAGAGAGTTCCAGAACTTAGGGCCTAAACAGCTGAAGGTATGGCCACCAATGGAGAGGTAAAGGAAATTAAGGATCACAAGAGGCCAGGATAGAAGGAACAGAGTTTGTAGAGGGTTATAAGACTGGAAAATATTACAGAGATAGGAAGAGGTGGGGCCATGGAGGTATTTGAAAACAGGGACGTGAATTTTAAATTTGATGCCATGGCGTACAAGGCTATGGGCCTAGTGCTGGAAAATGGGATTAGAATAGTTAGGTACTTGTTTGATCGGTGCAGACTCGATGAGCCGAAGGGCCTTTTTCTGTGCTGTAGATCTCAATGACTCTATGTTTCTGTATTGAACTGGTAGGTTACAAACCCTGCTGCATGAATCCTTAAGATTTGCCAATGACAGCAGTACCACACTTATCTGCCTGACGACATCATCCAAACACGACATCAAATTCCACGTGGACACTGATGATACCCAGCTCTAACTCATGACCACTTCTCTTAACCCCTCCACTGCTTCTGATTTGTCAAGCTGCTTGAGCGACATCCAGTATTGGATGAGCAGGAACTTCATCAATTAAACACCAGCAAGACCAAAGCCATTGTCTTCAAACTCCATCACAAACTCTGTTCCCTAGCCACTTGCTCATCACTCACCTTGGCCACTGTCTGAAAGTGAACCAGACTTTTGTCAACCTTCAAGGATTATTTAGCACTGAGATGATCTTCCAAGTCCTTATCCTCTCTATCACTAAGAACTCCTACTTTTGGAACTTCACTTGTCTTTACCCATGCCTCAGCTTTTCTGCTGCTGGAACAATCGTCTAAGCTTTTGTAAATACCCAGACTTGACTATTCCAATGCACTTCTGGCCAATCTCCCACCTCACCCTTTTCGTAAATTTCAGCTCATCCAAAGGTCCCTTGCACTAGGTTCCCTCACCACTCACCTCTTTGCTCGCTGATCTCCATTCCCTCCATTTTAACATTGTCACTCTTGTATTCAAACCCCTTTTGGGCTTGCTCCTCCCTATCTCTATAATCCCCTCCAGTCCCACGGCCCAAGATATCTGTGCTCCTCCAATTTTGGCCTCTTGCTCATCACCGATTTTCTTCGATTCACAATTGGCAGGATGAGCCTTCAGCTGCTTAAGCCTTAAACTCTGGAATTTCCCCCGCTAAACCTCTCTATCTAGTGCGTCAAGAGCTCATTAACCTACCTCATTGACCAAGTTTTTAGTCTCTTGTACTGTGGCTAGTGTCAAATTTTGTTTGTTAATTGCTCCTGCGAAATACCATGGGACGTTTTACCATGTTAAAGATGCTATATAAATTAAAGTTGTTGTTGCTGCAACAGAACAGCATTGTGACTATTCCTTATACAGCAGAATGTTTATTGGTGTTCTGATAGCTCTCCAAAAGAGCTGTTAACGTTCTCTTTATCAAATTGTTGTAAGAATAAGAGATATTTCAGGGAACCTATTCAATTATTAGGGATTTCAGAGTTAGCTGTAGTCTTTTCACTTAAAATGTGCAGAACTAACATGTTTTGAGAGTTTTGGGGTCACATTTCTATTGAAAGGATTGGGGAAAAGAGTTCCTGTTAATTTTGGCGTTGTAAGAGCAGTGAACTCAAACAAGTGGCAAAAAAGGGAGCAAGGTTAACCAAATTAACTAACTTGGACTGTAAAAAAAATAAGCATTTTGTTAGCTTTTCTTGGTAATCAGAATTCAGCTCACAGCCGTTTGGGTGTTTGATACCTCTGGCGAGTGCGGGCTGTGAGCTGATTCCCGCTGCTCCTCCTGTCGGACACGGGCTGTTGTTGTGCGCTCGCTCGGCGGTGGAGAACAGCAAATGGCGGAGAAGTTACCTGGACTCGGCCTCTACATCAGCCCCGGCAACATGCTCCTGGCTGGTGGCAACACGGATGGAGAAAAGGTGAGGAGTTAGCGCTGGGACCCGACCCTTCACCAGGCGGCCGTTTGCCGGCGGGGCCCAGGGAAGGCCGCAAGCCCGGATCTGGCAGCGTTTAACGGCTCTCGCCGCCGCCCCCCCCGTTCCTCCCGGGCTCACTATCCCCCAACCCCCCCATTCTCCCCCCCCCACCCCACACTCTTTCCCCCCCCACCCCCACACTCTTCCCCCCCACCCCCACTCCCACACTCTTCCCCCCCCACCCCCACACTCTTCCCCCCCCACCCCCACACTCTTCCCCCCCACCCCCACCCACACTCTTCCCCCCCACCCCCACTCCCACACTCTTCCCCCCCCACCCCCACACTCTTCCCCCCCACCCCCACACTCTTCCCCCCCCCCACCCCCACACTCTTCCCCCCCCCACCCCCACACTCTTCCCCCCCACTCCCCCATTCTCCCCCCCCAACCCCACACTCTTGCCCCCCCCAACTCCCACACTCTTCCCCCCCCACCCCCACACTCTTCGCCCCCCACCCCCACACTCTTCGCCCCCCAACTCCCACACTCTTCCCCCCCCCACCCCCACACTCTTCCCCCCCACCCCCACACTCTTCCCCCCCACCCCCACTCCCACACTCTTCCCCCCCCCCCCACTCCCACACTCTTCCCCCCCCACCCCCACACTCTTCCCCCCCCACCCCCACACTCTTCCCCCCCACCCCCACACTCTTCCCCCCCCCCACTCCCACACTCTTTCCCCCCCCACCCCCACACTCTTCCCCCCCACCCCCACACTCTTCCCCCCCACCCCCACACTCTTCCCCCCCACTCCCACACTCTTTCCCCCCCCCAACCCCACACTCTTTCCCCCCCCCAACTCCCACACTCTTCCCCCCCCACCCCCACACTCTTCCCCCCCACCCCCACTCCCACACTCTTCCCCCCCCCACCCCCACACTCTTCCCCCCCCACCCCCACACTCTTCCCCCCCCAACCCCACACTCTTCCCCCCCAACTCCCACACTCTCCCCCCCCACCCCCACACTCTTCCCCCCCACCCCCACACTCTTCCCCCCCACCCCACTCCCACACTCTTCCCCCCCACCCCCACTCCACACTCTTCCCCCCCACCCCCACACTCTTCCCCCCCCACCCCCACACTCTTCCCCCCCACCCCCACACTCTTCCCCCCCCACCCCCACACTCTTCCCCCCCCACCCCCACACTCTTCCCCCCCACCCCCACTCCCACACTCTTCCCCCCCCACCCCCACACTCTTCCCCCCCCACCCCCACACTCTTCCCCCCCCACCCCCACACTCTTCCCCCCCCACCCCCACACTCTTCCCCCCCAACTCCCACACTCTTTCCCCCCCCCAACTCCCACACTCTTCCCCCCCCAACTCCCACACTCTTCCCCCCCAAACTCCCACACTCTTTCCCCCCCCCAACTCCCACACTCTTCCCCCCCCAACTCCCACACTCTTCCCCCCCCCACCCCCACACTCTTCCCCCCCACCCCCACACTCTACCCCCCCACCCCCACACTCTTCCCCCCCACCCCCACACTCTTCCCCCCCACCCCCACACTCTTCCCCCCCCACCCCCACACTCTTCCCCCCCACCCCCACACTCTTCCCCCCCACCCCCACACTCTTCCCCCCCACCCCCACACTCTTCCCCCCCCACCCCCACACTCTTCCCCCCCACCCCCACACTCTTCCCCCCCACCCCCACACTCTTCCCCCCCCACCCCCACACTCTTCCCCCCCCACCCCCACACTCTTCCCCCCCCAACTCCCACACTCTTCCCCCCCCCACCCCCACACTCTTCCCCCCCACTCCCACACTCTTCCCCCCCCCCACTCCCACACTCTTCCCCCCCCCACTCCCACACTCTTTCCCCCCCCCCAATCCCACACTCTTCCCCCCCCCACTCCCACACTCTTCCCCCCCCCACCCCCACACTCTTCCCCCCCCACCCCCACACTCTTCCCCCCCACCCCCACACTCTTCCCCCCCACCCCCACACTCTTCCCCCCCACCCCCACACTCTTCCCCCCCCACCCCCACACTCTTCCCCCCCCCCCACCCCCACACTCTTCCCCCCCCCCCACTCCCACACTCTTCCCCCCCCCCACTCCCACACTCTTCCCCCCCCCACTCCCACACTCTTCCCCCCCCCACTCCCACACTCTTCCCCCCCCACCCCCACACTCTTCCCCCCCCACCCCCACACTCTTCCCCCCCCACCCCCACACTCTTCCCCCCCCACCCCCACACTCTTCCCCCCCCACCCCCACACTCTTCCCCCCCCACCCCCACACTCTTCCCCCCCCCACCCCCACACTCTCCCCCCCCCACACTCTTCCCCCCCCCCACCCCCACACTCTTCCCCCCCCAACCCCACACTCTTCCCCCCCCCACCCTCACACTCCTCCCCCCCCCACCCCCACACTCCTCCCCCCCCCACCCCCACACTCCTCCCCCCCCACCCCCACACTCTTTCCCCCCCCACCCCCACACTCTTCCCCCCTGCAACCCCCTATTTGCCCTCCTGCAACCCCCCATTCTCCCCCCCGCAACCCCCCATTCTCCCCCCCCGCAACCCCCCATTCTCCCCCCCCCCGCAACCTACCATTCTCCCTCCCCCCGCAACCCCCCATTCTCCCCCCCGCAACCCCCCATTCTCCCCCCCCGCAACCCTCCATTCTCCCCCCGCAACCCTCCATTCTCCCCCCGCAACCCCCCATTCTCCCCCCGTGCAACCCCCATTCTCCCCCCCCCCGCACCCCCATTCTCCCCCCCCGCAACCCCCCATTCTCCCCCCCCGCAACCCCCCATTCTCCCCCCCCGCAACCCCCCATTCTCCCCCCCCGCAACCCCCCATTCTCCCCCCCCGCAACCCCCACACTCTTCTCCCCCCACCCCCACACTCTTCTCCCCCCACCCCCACACTCTTCTCCCCCCACCCCCACACTCTTCTCCCCCCACCCCCACACTCTTCTCCCCCCACCCCCACACTCTTCCACCCTCACCCCCACGCTCTTTCCCCCCTCACCCCCACGCTCTTTCCCCCTCACCCCCACGCTCTTTCCCCCTCACCCCCACGCTCTCCCCCCCTCACCCCCACGCTCTTCCCCCCTCACCCCCACGCTCTTCCCCCCTCACCCCCACGCTCTTCCCCCCTCACCCCCACGCTCTTCCCCCCTCACCCCCACGCTCTTCCCCCCTCACCCCCACGCTCTTTCCCCCCTCACCCCACGCTCTTCCCCCCTCACCCCCACGCTCTTCCCCCCTCACCCCCCGCTCTCCCGCCCTTCACCCCCGCGCTCTTCCCCCCCCGCGCTCTTCCCCCCCGCGCTCTTCCCCCCCCCGCGCTCTTCCCCCCCGCGCTTCTTCCCCCCCCGCGCTCTTCCCCCCCCGCGCTCTTCCCTCACCCCCGCGCTCTTCCCCCCCCGCGCTCTTCCCCCCCCGCGCTCTTCCCCCCCCGCGCTCTTCCCCCCCCGCCTCTTCCCCCCCCGCGCTCTTCCCCCCCCGCGCTCTTTCCCCCCCCGCGCTCTTCCCCCCCCGCGCTCTTCCCCCCCCGCGCTCTTCCCCCCCGCGCTCTTTCCCCCCCCGCGCTCTTCCCCCCCGCGCTCTTCCCCCCCCAGCGCTCTTCCCCCCCCGCGCTCTTCCCCCCCGCGCTCTTTCCCCCCCCGCGCTCTTCCCCCCCGCCTCTTCCCCCCCGCGCTCTTCCCCCCCGCGCTCTTCCCCCCCGCTCTTTCCCCCCCCGCGCTCTTCCCCCCCCGCGCTCTTCCCCCCCCGCGCTCTTCCCCCCCCCGCGCTCTTCCCCCCCCGCGCTCTTCCCCCCCCGCGCTCTTCCCCCCCCGCGCTCTTCCCCCCCCCGCGCTCTTCCCCCCCCGCGCTCTTCCCCCCCCGCGCTCTTCCCCCCCCGCGCTCTTCCCCCCCCGCGCTCTTCCCCCCCCGCGCTCTTCCCCCCCCGCGCTCTTCCCCCCCCGCGCTCTTCCCCCCCGCGCTCTTCCCCCCCCGCGCTCTTTCCCCCCCCGCGCTCTTCCCCCCCCGCGCTCTTCCCCCCCCGCGCTCTTCCCCCCCCGCGCTCTTCCCCCCCCGCGCTCTTCCCCCCCCGCGCTCTTTCCCCCCCCGCGCTCTTCCCCCCCCGCGCTCTTCCCCCCCCGCGCTCTTCCCCCCCGCGCTCTTCCCCCCCCGCGCTCTTCCCCCCCCGCGCTCTTCCCCCCCCGCGCTCTTCCCCCCCCGCGCTCTTCCCCCCCCGCGCTCTTCCCCCCCGCGCTCTTCCCCCCCCGCGCTCTTCCCCCCCCGCGCTCTTCCCCCCCCGCGCTCTTCCCCCCCCCGCGCTCTTCCCCCCCCGCGCTCTTCCCCCCCCGCGCTCTTCCCCCCCCGCGCTCTTCCCCCCCCGCGCTCTATTCCCCCTCCCCCCGCGCTCTTTCCCCCCCGCGCTCTTCCCCCCCCGCGCTCTTCCCCCCCCGCGCTCTTCCCCCCCCCCGCGCTCTTCCCCCCCCGCGCTCTTCCCCCCCCGCGCTCTTCCCCCCCCGCGCTCTTCCCCCCCCCGCGCTCTTTCCCCCCCCCGCGCTCTTCCCCCCCGCGCTCTTCCCCCCCCCCGCGCTCTTCCCCCCCCCGCGCTCTTCCCCCCCCTCGCGCTCTTCCCCCCCGCGCTCTTCCCCACCCCCCCCCCGCGCTCTTCCCCCCCCGCGCTCTTCCCCCCCCGCGCTCTTCCCCCCCCGCGCTCTTCCCCCCCCGCGCTCTTCCCCCCCCGCGCTCTTCCCCCCCCGCGCTCTTCCCCCCCCGCGCTCTTCCCCCCCGCGCTCTTCCCCCCCCGCGCTCTTCCCCCCCCGCGCTCTTCCCCCCCCGCGCTCTTCCCCCCCGCGCTCTTCCCCCCCCGCGCTCTTCCCCCCCCGCGCTCTTCCCCCCCCGCGCTCTTCCCCCCCCGCGCTCTTCCCCCCCCGCGCTCTTCCCCCCCCGCGCTCTTCCCCCCCCGCGCTCTTCCCCCCCCGCGCTCTTCCCCCCCGCGCTCTTCCCCCCCCGCGCTCTTCCCCCCCGCGCTCTTCCCCCCCCCGCGCTCTTCCCCCCCCGCGCTCTTCCCCCCCCGCGCTCTTCCCCCCCCGCGCTCTTCCCCCCCCGCGCTCTTCCCCCCCCGCGCTCTTCCCCCCCCGCGCTCTTCCCCCCCCGCGCTCTTCCCCCCCCGCGCTCTTCCCCCCCCGCGCTCTTCCCCCCCCGCGCTCTTCCCCCCCCGCGCTCTTCCCCCCCCGCGCTCTTCCCCCCCCGCGCTCTTCCCCCCCCGCGCTCTTCCCCCCCCGCGCTCTTCCCCCCCGCGCTCTTCCCCCCCCGCGCTCTTCCTTCCCCCCCCGCGCTCTTCCCCCCCCCGCGCTCTTTCCCCCCCCGCGCTCTTCCCCCCCCGCGCTCTTCCCCCCCCGCGCTCTTCCCCCCCCGCGCTCTCCCTCCCCCCCGCGCTCTTCCCCCCCCGCGCTCTTCCCCCCCGCGCTCTTCCCCCCCCCGCGCTCTTCCCCCCCCGCGCTCTTCCCCCCCCGCGCTCTTCCCCCCCCGCGCTCTTCCCCCCCCGCGCTCTTCCCCCCCCGCGCTCTTCCCCCCCCGCGCTCTTCCCCCCCCGCGCTCTTCCCCCCCGCGCTCTTCCCCCCGCGCTCTTCCCCCCCCGCGCTCTTCCCCCCCCGCGCTCTTCCCCCCCCGCGCTCTTCCCCCCCCGCGCTCTTCCCCCCCCGCGCTCTTCCCCCCCGCGCTCTTCCCCCCCGCGCTCTTCCCCCCCCGCGCTCTTCCCCCCCCGCGCTCTTCCCCCCCCGCGCTCTTCCCCCCCCGCGCTCTTCCCCCCCCGCGCTCTTCCCCACCCCGCGCTCTCTCCCCCCCGCGCTCTTCCCCCCCCCCTCCCCCCCCGCTCCTTCCCCCCCCGCGCTCTTCCCCCCCGCGCTCTTCCCCCCCCGCGCTCTTCCCCCCCCGCGCTCTTCCCCCCGCGCTCTTCCCCCCCCGCGCTCTTCCCCCCCCGCGCTCTTCCCCCCCCGCGCTCTTCCCCCCCCGCGCTCTTCCCCCCCCGCGCTCTTCCCCCCCGCGCTCTTCCCCCCCCGCGCTCTTCCCCCCCCGCGCTCTTCCCCCCCCGCGCTCTTCCCCCCCGCGCTCTTCCCCCCCGCGCTCTTCCCCCCCCGCGCTCTTCCCCCCCCGCGCTCTTCCCCCCCCGCGCTCTTCCCCCCCCGCGCTCTTCCCCCCCCGCGCTCTTCCCCCCCCGCGCTCTTCCCCCCCGCGCTCTTCCCCCCCCGCGCTCTTCCCCCCCCGCGCTCTTCCCCCCCGCGCTCTTCCCCCCCCGCGCTCTTCCCCCCCGCGCTCTTCCCCCCCGCGCTCTTCCCCCCCCCGCGCTCTTCCCCCCCCGCGCTCTTCCCCCCCCGCGCTCTTCCCCCCCCGCGCTCTTCCCCCCCCGCGCTCTTCCCCCCCCGCGCTCTTCCCCCCCCGCGCTCTTCCCCCCCCGCGCTCTTCCCCCCCCGCGCTCTTCCCCCCCCGCGCTCTTCCCCCCCCGCGCTCTTCCCCCCCCGCGCTCTTCCCCCCCCGCGCTCTTCCCCCCCCGCGCTCTTCCCCCCCCGCGCTCTTCCCCCCCCGCGCTCTTCCCCCCCCGCGCTCTTCCCCCCCCGCGCTCTTCCCCCCCCGCGCTCTTCCCCCCCCGCGCTCTTCCCCCCCCGCGCTCTTCCCCCCCCGCGCTCTTCCCCCCCCGCGCTCTTCCCCCCCCGCGCTCTTCCCCCCCCGCGCTCTTCCCCCCCCGCGCTCTTCCCCCCCCGCGCTCTTCCCCCCCGCGCTCTTCCCCCCCGCGCTCTTCCCCCCCCGCGCTCTTCCCCCCCCGCGCTCTTCCCCCCCCGCGCTCTTCCCCCCCCGCGCTCTTCCCCCCCCGCGCTCTTCCCCCCCCGCGCTCTTCCCCCCCCGCGCTCTTCCCCCCCCGCGCTCTTCCCCCCCCGCGCTCTTCCCCCCCCGCGCTCTTCCCCCCCCGCGCTCTTCCCCCCCCGCGCTCTTCCCCCCCCGCGCTCTTCCCCCCCCGCGCTCTTCCCCCCCGCGCTCTTCCCCCCCCGCGCTCTTCCCCCCCCGCGCTCTTCCCCCCCGCGCTCTTCCCCCCCCGCGCTCTTCCCCCCCCGCGCTCTTCCCCCCCCGCGCTCTTCCCCCCCCGCGCTCTTCCCCCCCCGCGCTCTTCCCCCCCCGCGCTCTTCCCCCCCCGCGCTCTTCCCCCCCCGCGCTCTTCCCCCCCCGCGCTCTTCCCCCCCCGCGCTCTTCCCCCCCCGCGCTCTTCCCCCCCCGCGCTCTTCCCCCCCCGCGCTCTTCCCCCCCCGCGCTCTTCCCCCCCCGCGCTCTTCCCCCCCCGCGCTCTTCCCCCCCCGCGCTCTTCCCCCCCCGCGCTCTTCCCCCCCCGCGCTCTTCCCCCCCCGCGCTCTTCCCCCCCCGCGCTCTTCCCCCCCCGCGCTCTTCCCCCCCCGCGCTCTTCCCCCCCCCGCGCTCTTCCCCCCCCCGCGCTCTTCCCCCCCCGCGCTCTTCCCCCCCCGCGCTCTTCCCCCCCCGCGCTCTTCCCCCCCCGCGCTCTTCCCCCCCCGCGCTCTTCCCCCCCCGCGCTCTTCCCCCCCGCGCTCTTCCCCCCCCGCGCTCTTCCCCCCCCCGCGCTCTTCCCCCCCCGCGCTCTTCCCCCCCCCGCGCTCTTCCCCCCCCGCGCTCTTCCCCCCCCCGCGCTCTTCCCCCCCCCCGCGCTCTTCCCCCCCCCGCGCTCTTCCCCCCCCCGCGCTCTTCCCCCCCCCGCGCTCTTCCCCCCCCCGCGCTCTTCCCCCCCCGCGCTCTTCCCCCCCCGCGCTCTTCCCCCCCCCGCGCTCTTCCCCCCCCGTTCTCCCCCACGCTCTTCCCCCCCCCCGTTCTCCCCCACGCTCTTCCCCCCCCGTTCTCCCCCACGCTCTTCCCCCCCCCATTCTCCCCCACACACTCCCCCCCCCCCACACAATGATCCTCCCCTCCGTTTCACCCCCACACCCTCCCCCCCCCGTTCTCCCCCACCCCCACCCCTCACCCGTTCCTCCCGGGCCCGCTCCCCCACCCACCCCTCCCCCCCCCTCACCCACCCACACGTCACCCCTCACCCCTTACCCGTTCCTCCCGGGCCCGCTCCCCCACCCACCCCTCACCCGTTCCTCTCGGGCCTGCCCCCCACCCCCCCCACCCCTCGCCCCTCACCTGTTCCTCCCGCGCCCGCTCCCCCAACCCCATCTCCTCCACAACACCGCCCCCACCCCCCTCACCCCCCCACCCCCTTTCCCGGTCTCACTCCCAGCTGCTCCCTCCTCCAGGCTCTCTTCCCCAAGCCCTTCTCTTCTGCATCCCTCCCAACCCCAACCCTTTGTGATGAAAGCCAACATCTCATTAGCCTTTTTGAATACTATCTGTACTTTGTACTACTTTTTAGTGATTGTGTACATAAACCCCATTACATTGCTCCTCCACAGCTCCCAGACTGTCGCCATTTTTTAAAAAAAAAAATTCTAATTTCTCACATCTAAAATGGTCTCATTACTCGAATCAAATTACTTCCACCATAGTTTTGTCTACTCTCTCTTTCTCTTTGCAATTTCCTGCTCCCATCTCTACTAACTATGCCTCCAAACTTCATCTTATCTGCAAACTCAGATGTACAATTTTCCATTCCTTCACCTAAATCATTAATATGCATGGTAGAAAGCTAAGGCTTTAATCTTTGACCCACCCAGTACCGGAGGGTCACTGTCCCGCTAGAATAGGCTGGCATTCACTCTGTCCCATCGTGGATCAGTGGATCATCGCCACTCTATGATTGGTGGGAATAGGTTCTGCCAGTTTAGTCTGGTAATCATTCGGTGGCCCTCCTGGACAGGCTGGGGAATGAAGATTGTTGTCTTAAACACAGAGTGGCCTTAGTTTTATTTTTGTAGTAATTATGATGATATGCAGATAAAATAGAAATGAACAAATTCCTCTAAAATAGAATCAAAGGAATGATATTTTAAAATTAATAAGTTGTTAGCCTAATAAAAGATTGGAGAAAGATGTGAACTGCCAAGGATGCATTGGATGTTAGGCCTTGGGGATAAGGCAGGGTTTGGTAGAAGATACTGTAATTAAAGCTTTAAATTTAGGATAAGATGAAGTTGCTGAGGGATGAATCAGTATCTAATTTATGTGGCATATAATTTAGCTCTGGCTGCTTTCACAGCTCATTTTTGAGAAACCATTACAATGTATTTCTGTTGCATTCAACAAGGTCACATTCAAAGTTTTCAGATGAACTAACCCTTAAAAGTAGCCTAGAATGTACAGAACAGTGGCAAGTGAAACTCAACATATACATTTGAAGTACTACGTTTTGGAAAAATATATAGTGATATAATACTCTTGCAGGTTTTCAGAAAAGAAAGTACGAATCATTAGAATTTTCTCTGCATGTCATGAGTGCAGTCAAGAACTCTATATTATGTATATTTTCTGTTTGTTCACTTATTTGTTGGCTCAGGAGGAAAAGCTCCAAACCTGAAAGGAACAAGACCTAAAACCTCTTGTTTCTGTCTGTGGAGGATTCCAGTAATTCCACAATAAAAGCCAGCTGGCTTTTTCTCCTTGTATCTCTATAACCTGCTCTCTCTGAAAACCCCTATCAAGAAGCAAAGGGGAAAACCACTGTTAGAGATGTTGGAGATCTTCCTTCCACAGCTTCTAACCTGATAGCCTCCCAACCTCGGACGGCCTGCTTCTACCTCCTACCCAAAATCCACAAACAGGACTGTCCCGGCAGACCGATTGTGTCAGCCTGTTCCTGCCCCATGGAACTCATTTCTTGCTATCTTGACTCCATTCTCTCTCCCCCCCCCCCCCCGTCCAGGCCCTTCCCACCTACATCCGTGATTCCTCTGACACCCTACATCCTATCAACAATTTCCAGTTCCCTAGCCCCAACTGCCTCCTCTTCACCATGGACGTCCAATCCTTCTACACCTCCATCCCCCAGGGAGGGTCTGATGGCTCTCCGCTTCTTCCTCAAGCAGAGACCCGAACAATCCCCATCCACCACTACTTTCCTCCGTCTGGCTGATCTTGTTCTCTCACTGAACAATTTCTCCTTAAACTCCTCTCGCTTCCTCCAATAAAAGGTGTGGCTATGGGTACCAGTTATGCCTGTCTCTTTATGGGGTATGTGGAACGGTCCTTGTTCCAGTCCTACTCTGGCCCCCCTCCCACAACTCTTTCTCCGGTACATCGATGATTACTTCGGTGCTGCTTCATGCTCTCGTCTGGACCTGGAAATATTTATTAATTTTGCTTCCAATTTCCACCCCTCCATCATTTTCACATGGTCGATCTCTGACACTTCCTTGACCTCTCTGTCTCAATTTCTGGTGATAGACTGTCCACGTATATTCATTACAAGCCTACCGACTCCCACAGCTACCTCGACTACAGCTCCTCACACCCCTGTAAGGACTCCATCCCATTCTCTCAGTTCCTTCGCCTCCGTTGCATCTGTTCTGATGATGCCACTTTCAAAAACAGTTCCTCTGACATGTCTTACTTCTTCCTTAACTGAGGTTTTCCGCCCATGGTGGTTGACAGGGCCCTCAACTGTGTCCGGCCCATCTCCCACACATCTGCCCTCACACTTTCCTCTCCCTCCCAGAACCATGATAGGGACCCCTTGTCCTCACTTATCACCCCACCATCCTCCGCATTCACCGGATCATCCTCTGCCATTTCCGCAACTCCAGCATGATGCCACCACCAAATACATCTTCCCTTCAACCCCCCCACCACCCCCGGCGGCATTCCACAGGGATCGTTCCCTCTGGGACACCCTGATCCACTCCTCCATCACCCCCTACACCTCAACCCCCTCCCACGGCACCTTCCCAGACAACCCCAGAAGGTGCCACACCTGCCTCATTACTTCCCCTCTCCTCATTGTCCAAGGGCTCAAACACTCCTTTCAAGTGAAGCAACATTTCACTTGTACTTCCCTCCATTTAGTCTATTGCATTTGCTGCTCTCCATTGGAGAGACCAAACGCAGACTGGGTGAGCGCTTTGTGGAACACCTTCGGTCTGTCCGCAAGCATGACCCAGACCTTCCTGTCGCTTGCCATTTCAACACTGCACCCTGATCTCATGCCCACATGTCCGTCCTTGGCCTGCTGCATTGTTCCAGTGAAGCTCACCGCAAACTGGAGGAACAGCACCTCATCTTCTGACTAAGCACTTTACAGCCTTCTGGACTGAATATTGAGTTCAACAATTTTAGTTCATGAACTCTCTCCTCCATCCCCACCCCCTTTCCGATCCCCCTTTTTTCCAATAATTTATATAGATTTTTCTTTTCCCACCTATCTCCATTATTTTTACATGTAATTCCATCTATTGTTTTATCTCTACCTTTTAGCCTATTTCGATCCCTTGCCCCCACCCCATCCCCACTAGGGCTATCTGTACCTTGCTCATCCTTTCTACCCTTAATGTCACCTATTATCACATTCCTTTGATAATATTACCATCTTCAACACCTTTGTCCTTTTGTCTATGACATCTTTTGGTTATCTCCACCTATCACTGGCCCTCTATCCAGCTCTACCTGTCCCACACCCCTTAAACCAGCTTATATTTCACCTCTTTTCTATTTTTCCTTAGTTCTGTTGAAGAGTCATACAGACGCAAAATGTTAACTGTGTTCCTCGCCACAGATGCTGTCAGACCTGCTGAGTTTTTCCAGGTGTTTTTGTTTTGAATTTCCAGCATCCACAGTTTTTTGCTTTTATCACTGTTAGTGACATTGAAGGGCAAGTGCTCAACCAGTGAGCTAAATACTGAAAGTGCTGGAAGACTACCGCATGACATCAACAAGAACTGAAAGGAATTTGGAAGACATCGATCAAAATCAACCCATCAAATCCTGTACTCCAGAATTGGTGCCATTGAACTGTTTTATCCCACCCTTAAAATCCATGTTTTTGTATGTCTTATGTATCTTGTATGTGTTTGTATAGGGATTTAAGAATTTGGTAGAGATTAAGTTATAGAGTTAGAAATTAGCAGTTCCCATTTCTTTCTTTTGCCACTGGTTAATGACAGTTTGTTCAATAAGTTTTTTTTTTACTTATTAAGTTTACAAACCTGGTGCTTGTATTCTGCTAGCCTAAATTTAAAAAGTAGAATTGGGGTAATCTGCTGGTTTGATCAAACATTTTCACATTTGTCGCAGCTCGGGGAACAGTGGGGCTTGATATTACAGCACACTATCCCCAGTAGGTCGTGACATAGTTGATGCTGTCTCTGAGAACATACAGCCAGTCAGTTGGCATCTCTGGAGAAAACAGGACTGTTAAAGTTTCTCAAGCAGACCCTCAATATTTTTTTCTGTCCTTTTCACTGACCTTCTGAATGTTTCCAGCCGCCTTGTTTTCGTTTCAGATCTCCAACAACCAGTGTATGGTGTCAGCTTTGGTTCTGTGGAAGAACTCTTACCTATGAGTCAGAACATTCTGGGTTCAAGCCCTGTTCTCGAGGCTTGGGCATGTAATCTGGGTGGCATTTCCGTCCAGTATTGAGTGCAACGATGTCGGGGGTGGATCTTTAAAATGTGATATTCAATTGAGTACGCTTTGTCTGCTCCCTCATGTGAATGTAAAAATTCCATGGCATATACTTTCCTAGTGCAGCTCCTACAACACTCAAGAAGCTTGACACCATCCAGGACAAAACAACCCACTTGACTGGCACCACATCCACAAATATTCACTCCCTCCACCACTGATGCACAGTAGCAGCAGTGAGTACCATCTACAAGATGCACTGCAAGAATTCACCAAGGCTCCTTCGACAGCACCTTCCAAACTCATGACTACTATCATCTAGAAGGACCAGGGCAGCAGATAGATGGGAACACCACCACCTGGAAGTTCCCCTCCAAGCCATTCACCATCCTGACTTGGAAATATATTGCTGTTCCTTCACCATCACTGGGTCAAAATCCTGGAATTCCCTTCCTAACAGCACTGTGGGTGCACCCACACCAAATGGACTGCAGCGGTTCAAGAAGGCAGCTCACCACAACCTTCTCATAGGCAATTCAGGATGGGCAATAACTGCTGGCCCAGCCGGTGAAGCCCACATCCTGTGAATGAATTAAAAAAAATTATAGAGCAAGGGAGTTCTCCTGGTGCCCTGGTTATCATAACACCACCAAGGAAATTATTGGATTATTTATTTTGTTCCTGTTTGTGGGACCTTGCAATATATAAATTGGCTACCATACTTCCATTGACTACATTGCAAAATTTCTTCATTGGTTGTGAGATTGTGAAAGGCCTTTTACTTGTCATTGCAAAACTGGAACATAGGGTCCCTAGGAGTGTGTATGTATTGCAACTGAAAAAGTTACATCCAGAATCTTTGGTGTAAATATTAAAGCGGTGCTGAAACTGGATTGAGTTTACCAATATAGAAGTGTTTTCAAATTGTAGGTCATCGACATCATTCTCCTAAGAGCATAATTGTACTGATACAATGTTTGCATTTTCTACATCAATTATTTTAGTAACCTGGGTGAATTTTCCTGTTAACCTGTCAGCAACCTTGTTTGGTGTATGAGAGAAATCGACTAGAAATTGGAGCCTTTCTTTTTAAAAATTAAATTTATTCATTGAGAATCCCTTTACATTAGGGAACTAAGAAACTCCATTCATTGATGTAATTTGAAATAGTTTGCAAAGATGCAGGGGAAAAGTTAACCACATTGCTCAGTCCTTCCAGAGATTATACTACATTGCTTTGCATATGCCCAATAAGCATTAATGTGGACGGTTTAATTTATTTATTTTTCCCTTAAAGTTGCAGGCGAATGGAAAATCATTTGAGAATGTAGAACTTGGAGATGCGAGTACAAAAAAGCAAAAGGTTCCTCGGAGAATCATTCACTTTGCTAGTGGCGAAACTATGGAGGAGTACAGTACAGATGAGGAGGAACAGGAAGATGAAAAGAAAGACTTATTGCCTATAATTGATACTGTAAGATTAAAGTTTATTGAAGTTATTTTTGTGAATTGGAGAAGGAAATATATGTTCAAATGTATAATATGAAAAATATATTCTCTTTCCAGAGCAAGCTTCCTTGGGGCCCATACTTGTGGTTCTACATGCTAAGATTTGCTACAGGAACATTGTCAGGTATGTATGTTATATATGTATTATCATGGATTACATTGGTAATTTGAGATATTTTTGCACCAATGTGTACAATATTTACATGTTACACTATTTGTGTTTATTGTAAAAGTTTGTAATTTTAGAAATCCACATTTCCAGCCTCCTTGAAGTTATCAAGTTAAGGATTGTGAAAGGATCCCTCGATAATCATTTACTTTGCTAATCAAGAAATTAATGTACACAGCAGGAAATGACAGGACAAATGCTTCTGTAACTTAATACATTTATCACCCTTTAAAGTATCTGCAATATTCTTGTACTGTCAATATAGAAACCCAGCTGTAAATACATTTCCGAGCAGAATGATTTATAGACAATGGGTTTAAGCTTAGTTTCCAGCACTACAAACTCCTAATCGCTAAATGTCCAGTGGATGTGCCAAGCAGAGATTCATTGCCCCTCTGTAGAGCAAGGAAAGTGTTATTGGGATCACTTTCTCTCACGTGACTGTGATTGATGATATGCAAGTTTCTTCTGTTGTATTGTGCTAGGTTCTATGTATGTGCCACCAAGTGAATAGGCAAGTACCTCCTTTAAGATCAATCAGTTCTTGGCTTGACTCACTGCAAATTGAGCAGAGTCAAAGATTGACCGTACTTCACCTGTTTCTGATATATATTGCTGCTCCATTGTGTAACTGAAGCCCCAGTGGTTTTTACCTACAACAAAAACACCTCTAGTGTTGGCAGGCTTGATAATTGTCTGTTTTGGACCTAAGAGAATAGAGTGCTAGAAGTTCAGTGGGGAGATAGATTTGTGTGAGAGGAATAGAGAAACTGAGGTTGAGAAGTCTCCCAACAGCTCCCGATTCGTTTCCCAGTTTGTCCATATTTTGGCTTTGTACTTTATCTTCTGTTTCCTTTTACTTACCCCTGTGAATCCCAGTATTTGTAAACCCCTTGCTCCATACTTGGAAATAATATGGAGAATGTGTCTAGCTTCCTTGTTATTTGGCTTAGGAGGGGAGAGGTAAACCAGCTTCTAAAAAAAATGATTTTTTTAGAGAAATATTAAGTGGATAAAAAGTGGCATCAGTTACACAATACCTTGAGAGCATTAATGCTTTAAAACTTGTAGTTTAAAATGCCTGACTCTTTAATTTTCTGATGTTTCTTTTTATCTTATGTTTCTTTTCCTGAAGAGTGAGTTTTGTTGAGCTTTGATTCCCTGGATGCTGAAGCTTAACTGAGCATTTTTCAAATGCAAGTCTAGAAACTTGGTGTTGGTAGGCTGTTCTCTCCTGGAGGGTATTGCAGCCAAGCTTATTCTGCTCTCATTGCAGCAGAAGTCAATGAATACCAATTTGGAGTGGGAGTTGTGTTTGATACTTTTCCCACTCTCCCTAGCCTAGAAGCACAAAGGCCAAATGCAGCAGCCCAACTCCTATCCCAGGGCTCAAGGAGGGAGGCTGAGTTGAAATAGAACAAATACAAAAAGGTAGGCATAGTCAGGACCCAGATGGATTTTTATGGTGACATTTTGTTTGGAGGAAGTGAATGGAGTTAAAGGAAGAGTTGATCAAAGTGAGAACAAGTTCACCTAGGCAAAAGTGATGGGGGTATCTGTAGTGAAAGGGAGATGAATAGATCCAGGAAACTGGAATTGATTTAAGTGGCAGAAGACATTGGAAGAGTAACTTATGTATGTATGTAGGCGAGGAAAAAAATGAGGTCAAGCTAAGAGGAAATAGGTTCCATTGGACAGGATCAGGCTGAGACAATAGACCTACTGGGACAGCTGTGTTTGAAGATGGACAGTGCTGTGTTGGGTGTTTTGGAGGCCATGGAGTGAAGTTTTTCATAGGTGAGATCAAAGTTCTTTGAAACGATGGCTTGATCAGCGGTCCAGGGGAGATAGCAGAAGTTCAGTTGGTTGTGAATCAGCCTCAAAGTAGAGGTCCTTTTGTCAAGCAATAAAACACCTCTAGTGTTGACAGGTTTGATAATTATATGTGTTCAATCTAAGGGAACGAAGTGCTAAAAGTTCAGGGGGAGATAGAGCTGGGTGAGAGGGGTGGAGAAACTAATAGGACAGTTCTCAATAAAAGGATTGAGAGGGTAAGAGACCAGAGAGAGGGTTCATGCGGAATGAGAATTCTGAAGACGGAATGGATCATTTGAGGATACAATAGATGACGGTCAGAGGCTGTAGTGAAAACATGACAGAGTAGATTGAGAGGAAGAGGCATCAAGATTGGCAGCCAAGAGATGTTGAAGCTTGCACCTCCCTATCCTCTGAAAGCAAGAAAGTTTTTTGTTGAAGCACTGAGTGAGATGAAGGATGAAATGATACTGATAACCAGGCCAGCTTTGAAATAAAATTGAGTTGGTGCTGCTGGAGAAAGAGCGTGTGCATGTGGTGACACATGGTAGATCTCATTAAGTGGCAAGAGCGATTCGAAATATCATGGACATATCTGATCATAGGTGGATGTGTAACACTAACATTGGAATTTAAGCTGCTATCTTTGTGGAATGAATCAGCCAGGCACAGTTCCTGAGAAGAGACATGGATGTCAAAGCAAGTTTTAGTGAACACATGATCAACATAAGGAAAACATACCATTGAAGATGAACAGGATAAGAGAAACAAATGAAATCAAAGAAGAGCAGAACTTCTTTAATGTGGGCATTTCTGGAAGAGAATTGACAGTAACTAAACAGCAGAAAAATACAGATGCTGGAAATAAAAAAAGACACAAAATGCAGGAAATGCTCAGAATAGGGAGCAAATGTGGATGGAGAAAGGCAAGGTTAATAATTCAGGTCAATGACCTTTCCTCTGAATTGGAAGATGGTTCTGTGATTAGAGGGGATTAAATGACAGTAGTGAAGGTGTAAGATTAAATGAAGGAAAAAAGAGAAATTAGAGAAACATGAGACCCAGGGGATGGTTACAGCAAAATAACAGTATGTAAACAAGAAAATTCTGGAGAAAGTGTGTGGCAGAAAAAGAATGTGGGTTTTTGGAACCATTTTGTTTAAGAGTTCACCATGAAACTGAACTTTAAATAAAAGGCTTGTAATTTGTATTTTAAATAGTTTGCGACTTCTTGGGAGAAAAGTTAGCCTCACTTTTTGGTATAAATGCTCCAAAGTACCAGTATGCTATCGATGAGTACTACAGGATAAAGAAGGAGGTAAGTAAATTGCATGTGCTTGTTCAATAAGTTACTTTCAATTCCACTGGTTTTTTCGAATCTTACTTCAAGAATTGTGTCTGAAAAATGAACAATAGGCACATTTAAAAACACAGGAAATCAAAACTTTTAACTCCCAATATTCACAGTGTGGCTCATTTATTTACATGGAAACAGTCACTATCATTTTGGTGAGAGAGAAGTGGAGGCGGCCAGGGGCATGAATTTACTGGGTGGTGAGTACATTGGGAAGAAGTCACAATCATAGATTCAGTGACTGTTGACAGTCTCACTTAAAATTGGTTTTAGCATGACACCTAAACTGGATGTGAGCTCAGGCTGGACTGTCAATAGTTACAACAAAAATCAGAAGTGCCTACTCATGAGTGTTTCTCTGTTCAAAACTAGGCTATCAATATGTTGAAAAACATCTTAATTTTTACATACATAATTCAAATTGTATTCTAGGGTAAGTTATAATTTAAATACTTTGAAATGTGTAAGTTATCAGAGGATGTCTGGAAAATAATGCAATCATTGCCAGCCAGGAGTCAATGCTTGCAGAATAATCTGGCATCAGTCGAAAAATCCAACCTGAGAACAAGATACAGCTTAGTGGAATATCAACTTTCCTCTTACCCATGTAATTCTGTATCACGGAAGCAGCATATTGTTACAGGATATTTGTGTACATATAGTATACCAACACACTCTGTGCCACATAGTAGAGACTGATGTGTTTTGTGTCTTGCAATCATCAGATTAGAAACTAGAGGACGACGACGACAATAGAGTCATTACATGACCCACAAGAGACAGTGTAGCATTGCATTATGCAGTATTTCTGCTTAGTTACTGCAGTTGTCAGGTCTGGCAGATAGTGGTTTTCTAAAGTGATTTGTGTAACAACTACATAGTTGTACTTAATTTTAACTCCTCTGGCTTTGTGAGCTGATATAGTAGATAACTGAGCTATACTGACCATGATAAAGAATATTTCTCAAATCTGGGGGTTAAATTAGCTGATCACAGCTGATCCAGCAAGTTTCTCTGCATTAGGCAACTGAAAATTGATCAGTATCCAGTGACCAGTGCTGAAAATGCATATGTGGATGTCAGGCAAGTACAGAATATTTCCAGTGGTTAAATAGCCTGCCTACATGTGCTCTTAAAGTTCAGCTACATGTAATGAACCCAGGGCAAGGTACCAGAGGTTTACTGGTAATTATGCAACTGTAATCAGTAAGGAGTCAATGTCTACAAAAGAGGGGATAGCCAGGGAATTGGCATTAGAAGAAAAAATATATAGAATTGAAAAGTGTAACTTTATAGGATATAGAAGTTTGTACAATGTGTTTTAGTTAGGCTTGTTAATGCATAATGTATAAATGTTACAGGAGGAAGAGGAAGAGGAGGAAAATAAAATGTCAGAAGAAGCTGAAAAGAATTACCAAGAACAAATGGGACAGCAGCAAGAAGTGGTCAGTGCACATAATGGCCTTCCAGTAGTTAATGCATCATTTGTGAATGTCAGCTTTGAAATGGAAGGTGATCCTACCACTATAACAGAAACCAAACAAAGAGGTGATCCTATCCCAACTTAGAGGGAGCTATCAGTGAAAGATATGTAAGAGCCCCACTCTGCCCGATTTCGCACCCCCCGCCAAGAAGAAACAATGCCTTAATTCAACGATTGAAAATGCAGTTGTGCCTTGCAATATCATCCGCCTTTCATCTAATTTGGTTTTCATATCATGCATCTGCTGTAATTATAACTAATACTAGAAATCAACATTGTACTATTAACCTATACAATAGCGTTATTTATTTGTAGTGTTTTCGTTCTTTATAAATAAGTAAAAATGATCACTTTTATATGCCACAAAACTTTAATAAAAATTTATGCAAACTATTTTTATATCATATACAATTTACATAGTCAGTAAAAATGTTGATTAAGTACAGGTGAGAATAAAAAAAAGCTGTACACAGAATCAGAATCATGAATCATCCAGATCAGCACTACCATCATTGTCATTTGCAACAAGAACTTCTCGATTTTCATAAGTCCAAAAACCATTTAGATCAATTAGAATGCTGCTGACGGTGTCACCTTGTCCACTGCTTATTAAATCTTGAAGGGTGATTTTATATGGATCTTTAGGCTTAACCATGTCAAAGATTTCATCCTGTAAGATCAAACCATTTTTCAGTATGATTTCTAGATTATGCATGAAGGACATTAGTTCTTGGTGTATTTTCTAACTTTTCAAAGAGGAAAAAATGTTACAAGTTCTGTTATTCAAGCAGAAGGAAGAGTTTGGACATAAGAAATAGGAGCACAAGAAGTCCATTTGGCCTGCTCAAAGCTGATCATATACTTCAACTCCACCTTACTGCATTATTCTAATCCTTAGTATATCTGTTCTATTGACTTTTGCTCTCTTGGGTTTTGAATTTCAAAGATTCATAACCCTCTGAAGAAATTTCTTCATATCTCAGTTCTAAATGACCAACACTTTATTCTGGGACTGTGACCCTGTGTTCTAGATTCCCCAACCAGGGGTAACATGTTCTCAGTATTTACCCTATCAAGCTCCTTAAAGAGTTTGTTTCAATGAAATCACCTCTCATTCTTAACTCCAGAGATATAGGCCTTGTCTACTCAATCTCCTCATCTCAGGAATCAAATCTCGTAAACCTTTATTGCAGTATAGATACTATTGGTAACCCAATGTGCAGAATTGTGGCAGACAATGGGCAGAATTTTCCTGGGCCCCCAGGATGGCGGGAAAGTGGGATAGCGGGGAGCTACGGCAGGACAGGGAAGTTCTTGGGAGATGATCACTATGCTGCCTTACAGTGGGCAGCTGATCTGCATATTTATGGCCCTAATCAGAGGCTATTTAGAGCACTTGCCAGTATTTTGCCACTGGTGGAGTAGACTCCTGGCTGCATGTGGCAGAGGCTACCAACTTAATGGAAGTAGCCACCCTGAAGTAGGCTGGGGAGGGGCTGAGGTGGCATCAGAGCTGGAGGCTCCATCCCCCAAAGTAGAGACTGCTGTCAGCAAAAGCCACGTTTGCAGTCCAAACGCTAAACCCAGCGGGTCCTACCTGCTTGGTGTCTCTCAAGTAAATTGATTAATTGACATCTGCTCGGACACCTCCATTTTAAGGTGCCCTAGTGTTCTCCTAGCTGACTCAGCAGCGTCCACCTCTGTGGAGCTGCCCAGAGCTCTAGAGCTGATGGTTCTGTGACTGGCAGCCCACCAGCCATCCCAAATTGGAGAGCAAGCTTGGAGGTGGCCAATTAGGAAGCCATCTCCAGGAAAATAGCTCCCAGTTTGTCTCCCTATAAGTGCAGGCTTAGAACCAAACCCCCCAATTTGCTCCTGCCACTGGGGTCCCAAAGCCTGCAGGAAAGTCCTGGCCAATATCTTGCCAGTTCTTTTTGTGCCATTTTATCGTGGAAGATGGGGAGGAGACACTTTGTTAATGTAAAGTGTTAATGTTTTTTTTTGGAGTCCAACATATTGCTAGAACTATAGAAGTACCAAGAATCTGAAAGGGACATTGCTATTGAAAAGGTTCTCTCTTATTTGCAGGTAATAGTCTACTGCTTTTGACTTAGTGTCATTAACAATCTATTACTGTCCCACTTCACTATGCAATCAAAAGGACAAATTGAGAGCCAGGAACTTGGTAAATCAGTTGTCTTCAGGAATGCATTCTTAAATTCTACCTTTCATTTTTAAAATCTTTTTAGTCCAGGCCAAAAAATGGAGATGAATCTTCTGCCCAATAGGTCTTCAAGATAAGAACTGAAATTAGATCATCTCAAACTATCACTTGTAAATTCTTGTGTTCTATTAGCAGTGGGGTGAGATGTCTTTTAGTTCTAACTCAGCAGCTATGATGCTTCAATCATTATTTAACCCGGAAAGTTGTTTATGACAGTTTTGGTGGATCAGAAATGCATGTCCAGAGAATCAGAATGAAAAGAAAACAATTGGACTGTTTACATGTAAAAGCCTTGCTGTCGCTGCAAGATTAAGTTGTACAATTTACCTGGAAATGTCATAGATTAACAAGTAAAGTCATTGAATCAATTTTTTTCCCCAGCCACATTTCACTGTAATATGACAAATTTTGCAAGAATGTGTACACAATTGCAGAAGCATTTTCTGCCATAATTCTTATAGACTTATACAGATCATGGGTTGCTGTATAACTCATGAAAACCCAAGATTTACCCTTAAAGTAGCTGTATTTCTAATTCTATAGCATCAAAATGCCTTCTCAAAGTTACAAGGTACCTTAACATCCTGAAAAGAAACTGGCTCCTGCCCATGAAGTTTCATTTGCTCCTGTATAGCCTGTATAAATAAAAACAAAATACAGAATTACAGTAAGATCATGGATTGAAACAGAAGGAGAAAGTCTGAGTTCTTGCCAGTCTGTTAAGATTAGGTTTCGAGTTGGCAAACAAGCTGAATATCATACAGGACAATACCACATTTGATACAATTACAATACATTACAAGCACATTTCTTAGTTGACAGTGGATATTCCAGATAGCCTGGATGAAAGTAACAAGCAAACTTTTAGTATCCAGCCAATTTTCTCTTCACCAGTCCAAAATCACAAACTGGTTGTAGCACTCAGGGATGTTATCCTCGCTGACATAAAGACACTTAATTGAATCTGGGACTTTCTTGGTCTGAATGATTCCATACTCCCCACAATAAATATTTTTTTAAAACACCATAGCTTAGCTTAGCATGTACAGCTAAATTAAAAGTAGGACCAAAGGTATTCAGATAAATTATGCTACAAACATATAACGGCAGTAAAATGATTAATAAAAGGATATGTAACATGTAAATATACATTTAGGTGTTATATGCTGAAAACTATATTAGTTATATGTCATTGTACCACAGGGAAATATGGTACATTAATTAACAGGATACATTTGGGCAAGTGGATGGCTAAGTATTTTTTAAAAAATCTCTGGGGGTTTAAATATAGACCAGAATGATGGAATAAAAGTTACCTCTGCTGGTTGCAAGGGTCCTCTGTACTACTACTATTACTGCAACAACTATTTGTATAGCTCCTTTAACATACTCAAATGTAACAGCCGCTATAAAACAAAATTTGACACCAATTCACATAAGGCGCTATTGGGGCTGGTACAGTAGGTTTTAACGAGTACCTTGGAGGATAAAGAGGCGAAGAGGTTTAGGGAGGGAATTCCAGAACTTAGGGCCTGGCAGTTGAAGCCACTGCTGGCAATGCTGGAGTGATTTAAATTGGGAATAATCATAGAATTGGAGGAGTGCAGCAATTCTGGAGGGTTACAGGACTGGAGAAGATTAGGGAGAGATGAGCCCAAAGAGGGATTTGAAAACAAGGATGAGAGGGCATTGCGTAGCCAAGAGTCAGAGTAGGCCAGCAAGCATAGATGTGATGGGTAAGCAGAATTTGGTGTGAGTTAGAAACCAAGAGTTTCGGGTGACTTCAACTTTATGGAGGGTAAAACATGGTGGGGTTAATTTGGAGAGCAGAGTAGTCATCAAGTCTAAAGGTAACAAAGGCATAGCTGAGGGTTTCAGCAGCAGATGAGCTAAGGCAGGGTCAGAATCAGGTGACATTACAGAGGTGAAAACAGGCAGTCTTAGTGGGGATACATGGTTGGAAGCTCATCCCAGGGTCAATATGATACCAAATTTTTAAACAGTCTGATTCAGCCCAGGACAGTTGCTGGGTAGAAGACTGGGGTAGGTGATTAGGGAACAAAGTTTCTGGCAGAAACCAAAGACAATGGCTTTGATCTTCCTAACATTTAGTTGGAAGAAATTTTTGCTTATCCAGTACTGAATGTTGGACAAGTGGTTTGATAATTTAGGGATAGTGGACTAGTCGAGAGAAGTGGTAAAATGACTTAAGGCAGTTTTAATCCAATTCTAAGTGGGATTAGGCGTACAACGCAAAATACTAACAGGACATTAATAAGTATTTGTGCTCATAAAGCCCACAGAATGGCTAGTAGTTTGGCAAGTAGAAACAGTGTTACACTGGTAGATGGTGTGATCGTCTGAGGTTAGTGCTAAGACAGAGTGGAGTCAGCTTTGTTCCGCATCAGTACCTGAAGGACAATGCTTGATATGGGCATTGAGTGCCTGAAATGGGAAGAGTTCCAATCCTAGCACTGACATCCTTCAGCTTGATATTTTACCCAATACAGAGGAAAAAAAATGTGTTCAATGATTTTAAAAATGTACATTGATCTTAATGTAAGACTGTTTAAAAAAAAAAACGTGCTCACCCTGAAGAAGAAATTGAGGGAAAAAACGTTAAGATAGCCCTTATTTTCCATATCCAGTAATTTAAAGATATACTGAAGAGCAGCAGGCTCCTTTCGGTTTTCTAAAGCAAGAACAAAGTCCAGATACGTCTTGTAATCCTTAAGAAAAGAGGTCAGAAGGATAAATGTCTAAAATATAGGTATGTTTTTATTTCAAGGGCATTCAAAAATGCTCGACATTCTTGATTGCTAATGTGATGAATGACCAATTTCCTAATTTTGATTCACAAAAATACAATATTACTTATGTTGGTATTAACATGGTGGACAAAATAAGTCATCTTTTGTTGCACACATCATTTTTATCCCCTCTTTATAATTACTGAAGTGGTATACCTTTTCCTAATTTTCCATTTTGTTTTTCTGTAGCACCAGAATGAAAGCCTGATATTTTTGTTTATGATTGTTTCTAAGAGTTAAAAAGAAACATTAAACATCCTCTTGCTTGAAAAAGACCTCTCTTTCCTCTACTCTAGCATAAAATAGGCAAAGATGAACTAGGAATGGCATAATACAACTTGTATAACAATATCAAAGTGCTAAATATGTAGGTTTTTAACAAGCACTACATTCTGCTCTATTGGCAAGAAAATCACTTGATTATAATCATTTATCAACTAACCATGCAGTCAGACAAAATTACTGGGCTTAAAACATTGACAGTTTAATTAAGATTCTTGATGATATGATCAAAGAGCAATGGTAGGCTTTATGCATGACAATTATTTAGCAAACTTAGGCTTGGTTAAGAATTTAAAAACTGCATTGCAAGTTTAATCCTTAATCTGATATACTCAAAATCACTAATATTCTAATATAGCAATGGGAAATCATTCAGGCATTCTTTACTACAATGGAAACTCCTTCGAAAATAGTATTTTGAAATGGATTGAACCAGAAAATGTAGCTTTGATGAGAAGGTAAAATTAAAATCCATTACGTTTTCTCAATTTTACATGAGATTGATTGTAGGTAAATTATTTGTAGGCAGTTACCATTTCTCCATCATACGTTAGGCACTCCTGAAAAACCCGATCCAAAAACACGCCAGTAAGAGTTCCAGTACCATAACGCGATAGTTCTTCTTTGCTGAGCATTCCATTGTGATCTTTATCTAGATTTAAATACTGACCTAAGAGATAGATAAAATAATCACAATAGTAAACCGTACACTACAACAGATATGCGCCACAAGTGATAAAAGTTCTGTATGCATCCAACACATACCATATACTCTCAGTGCAGAAGGAGCAGAAAACCAGTTTGATTCTTGACTTTCCTTAGACAGTTCCTCATCTCTGAGCTACAAATATAAACAAATAGCAATTAAATGTTTCAGTAACTGTTTTGCCTATCAATGGATCACATTTAAAATTAAAACTTTCTCAGATGGCTAATTACCTCTAACAAATCATCCAAGAAGCTGCAGGCCAAAATATCTTGGATTTTTATCTTGCCTAGAGGAGTATTAAAGATATGAAAAAAAGTTATTTTGAACAATTGTGCCATGCATATACAATAAGATATGGTCCCCTATTTTAAAGATGAAGGGCATGAACAAGTCATTATATTTCTGTAACTCTATGTCAGATTGATTCTGTTGTCCGATGGTTCCGACGGTCATATTTGAATTAAGTTTCAGTAATCTCAACCCAGTTCCCAGATGTTGTGAAACCAGTGCCTATAATTCAACATAAACTAGTAATCTCAAAAAGGCTGACTGACAAAGGAAGTAGAAATTCATCTTGGTGTTTTAGGATTGTTCTTTTAAAACAGAGATTGGATTACATTATTGGGAACTTTACCGTGTGAGCATTGTCGGTAATATGTGCCAAAAGAAAAAACTGTTCCCTTACCATGATAAACATAGTCCAGCTCTTAAAAAAGCACATTTATAAAAAGCTACGAGAATAGCTTTATATTCTGAACATTGGTACAAGACAGTTTTAGAAATAATATAAGAACCAGTTACTTTTGATTAATCATTTTTATAAGTACCTAGTAGGATTTTGAGACCAAATTTTAAGACTTATTTATTCCACTGCTATTGTTTTGTTACAGAAAAAAGTACCTTTCTCAAAAATAATTTGTTATTTCTCCACAAATGAGGTCATTTTACCAATTGCTTAAAAAAGAAATTGCTGACTTGAACTAGTTAATTATTTTCTTAATTTACATGAAGTTCCATTTACCAATATCAAATATTAATCTCATGAATAACACAAAGTAGTTATTATCAAAACAAATTACACGTTCAGGTAATCAACACAATCAAAACTTTAGGTTATTCTTTATGTATGCACAAAACATAGATAGAACTTAAGAGGATGTTACTTTCAGTGGTTCAGTAGGATAGCTCTGAACTTTTAACCTTTTAACTTGCTTTCCAGTTCTAAGAATGATGCAAAACCTCCTTTGTTCTCAACAAGTAGGCTTCAGCATATTGTGTCTGATCTCATTAGATAGGGCATTGCTGTAATAACACAAAGCCACATACCTCAGCATCAGGAGGAAGAAAACAAGACACACCTCAGCTAATCAGAGTTGGCACTGCCAGTAGCCATGCAGAACACTACTGATAAAGTAAAGGAGGCTACCAGAACAGCTAAAAAGAACTAAATGTTTAGATAGCTAAGACAGTTAAATGTGACTGGGTTTACAATTCAGTGAGGAAATATCAACTTGCCTGTTCTGAGTGGGTCAAGGAAGAAGAAAAATTTTCTAACAGCAGTGCACACGTAGAATGAATAGAAGGACTTTTCTAAGCCATCAAGCTGTGGTAGAGTGGGAATCAGCTCCAAAATGTAATTCTCCAAATCCTGTTGATGTAATTTGTTGTGGCATTAACATAGCATAGAATGCAGCATTAAATGTGATTGAAGTGTGGTAAAATTGTCAGATCTGAACATAAGAAAGGATACTTACAGATTCACGAAGATATCCTTGACCTGCTACATCGTACAAACTCAGACCTATCCTTGTTTGATGTAGCCAAACTAAAATTTAAATAGATTTAGTATGGTTGCATTATAATTAAGACTTTGTTAAAAAAAATTGCAAATTTATTTAATAGTTTGCATCACAAGACTCTACTACCTTTTCGCATGACATAATTGAAGAATTGCATTATGGATATCCTTCCATATGGGTCATTGTGCAAGAGTTTCGCAAAAATCTTAGCTGCAAAGAATTGCCTGTTAGATAACATTAATTTCAATTAGCTATAGCAGAAAGATCATGTAAAAATGCTCACTAAAGTAGTATTAAAAATGAACACCACAGAATCAACATTTAACGGTATTGTTTTAAATAAAATACACGATTGCCAAAAAATAAACTTGTGTGTTTCTATCTTCCCTTACTTACTACTGTAACTTGGCACAGATTGTTATTTTTAGCCTGATGTCAAAGTGCCAAAAGGCATTCTGTGGATTTATGTGAGCAATCCAATTCAGTACAAGTATGTGCAATACAATGACTAATGGGGCAAAAACATTTTGCTATTTTCAGGTTAATGAAGGGAACAAAATATGATCTTGCATTTTAATTACACAGATGAAATTGCACACTTGTCCCAACAAATCACACTGAAATTTTGGACTACCAAATACATTAAGCGAAATGCTACTGTTTTGAGGGTTTTCAAGCTGTGGTTATTGTTTAGCTAACTGTCAGTTCCCATATGTTCTTGATTCGGTTTAAGGCAGATCAAGTTTGAGAACAATTCTATGATCTATATTTTTTGTCAAAAATTGCACATCAGAATAGTTTTCATTGTACAATTCATTACATGCACTGGACTTAACAATATGTAAGAAAATGGTATTAATAATACCTGAGTTTTTATTTAATTTCATCTTAAAAGATGCTTACAAATGACACTTACTTGCATTTCTGTCCTGCTTTCTCTTTGACCTCCAGAAAATTTTCATAATTTATCATTGCTTCCTCTCCTATCAGAGGAGGGGTTTGATGTTTGTCTAGTAAAAACCACAAATTCTATAAAACAAGATCAAAAAGGAATATTATGCATACACATCCACACACCCATCTTAATTTTTGAGACTCCAAGCATGCATTAAGGAATCCACAAGTGTGGCATAGGGCTGAGAGTTAACAAGCACCTTTATTGACTTAAGAGTTTCAAAACTACTGCTAAAATAATGTTGAGATGCAACATTACTGTACCTCCGTAATAGCACCACAACCATAAAAGACTTTGGAGGTCTGATTTAATTGTGTCAACAGTCTAAATTATAGATTATCTTACATCTGCTGTGTGTAAAACATGCTCACAAACCAATTGCTTTAGTGAATCATTGCACTGCAATGGCCTTGCAACATCTGGCCCAAATTGCTTTGGTTCCCATCTGTCTGTGATACAAAAATTAACTTCTAGTATCTGTGGAAAAAATGGGGCAGGAAAAGGTGCAGCAAAGTAGACAATGATTCCAGTCCTGATATAGTAATCACAAACATAACAGCAAATTGAAAGGAAAACTAATCCAAAATTGCACCTTATAAACTCATGTTTAAGCTGGTTGATGGCAGCTAGAGGTGAAGGGACAGTGGTGACAGGATGGGGGTGGGGTGGCATTTGTTGGAGTTTGTTCTGCTCTCTACGCTTTAATTGGCTGGTTGTATCTGAATTAACTTTCAGTTTCAGTTTGCCTGTCTCTGAATGTAACAACAGAGACTGAGTTGTTCAATGATTTCCTGATTTTCATTGCAAATATAAAATAAACAAAACTGTTTTGACATTGGTTTTTATAATCATAAGGTGTCAAGAAGATTAGGATTTCGTTTAATTAAAAATTACCATTTTTGATACTAATAAAGAAATGGATATTTCATTAATATTGTACGTCCAAAAAATTTACTTCCATAATAACTATATTTTTCTTTCAAAATGTATTTTATCTACATCCTTGTGAGTAATAGGATGCAGTTACAAGCAGATCCATGGTTCCTATTAGAAAGTACACCAGGTTGCTGTGTAAAAGTTTATCTTTGCTCCCAAGCCCCCACACAACCCATCTATCTCCAAGTATAATTGTTGAAATTTAAGCTCTCAGGAAGCAAGTGAGAGGTAAAATTTAACTTTTTTATTGCAAGGAACTATCCCAATCCTTAAAAACAAAGAAATCTAGATTTATTATTACAGCTATCAAAGCTTTTATGCACATTAATGATCTAATTTGCATTTTTATCTTTTTCATTTTAGTCAGTTTCATTACTGTTTAGATAATAACAACTTGAATTTATACATCACCTTTAATATATTAAAACATCTCTAGATCCTTTATAAGGGAATTATAAAACAATGATGCCAAGAACATATAGCAAGACATTAGGGCAGATAACCAAAAGCTTGGTCAAAGAGATAGGTTTTAAGTAGCATCTTAAAGGAGCAAAGCGAGGTAGCGAGGCAGAGAGGTTTAGGAGATAATTTTGGAGCTTAGGGCCCAAGCAGCAGAAGGCACAGGCACTAATGGTGGGCGATAAAAAGTGGTGATGCCCAAGAAGGCAGAATTAGAGAAATGCATATATCTTGGAAAGTTGTGGGCTGAAGAAGATCACAGAAATAGGAAAGGGTTAAGCCATGAAAAGATTTGCAAACAAGGATGAGAATTTTAACATCAAGGCCTTGCTTAAATGGAATCAAATATGTGTCAGCAAGCATAAGGTGATGATGCGTGAACTAGACTTGGTATCAGTCAGGACATAGCTAGCAAATTTTTGGTTAACAAGCTTGCTGAGGGTAGAACATGGGAGGCTGGCTAGAAGTGCATTAGAAAAATCAAGTCTAGCCATATCAAAAACATAGATGAAGGTTTGTGCAGATGAAAGGAGGCAGAGTCAAGATGGAAGTAAGCAGTTTTTCTGCACAGATGCATGGTTAGAGGCTCATCTTGGGATAAAACGTGACACCAAGGTTGCCACAGCCTGGTATAACCCCAGACAGTTGCCAGGGACAGGGATGGAGTCAGTGGTTAAGGAGGAAAGTTTGTTGCTGGATCAAAAATAATGGCTTCAGTCTTCCTAATATTTAATTGAAGCAGATTTCTGCTCATTCAGTACTGGATATCTAGCAAATTCAGAACAGTCGAGGGTCATGAGGTGATGATGAGGTAGAACTGAGTGTCATCAGCGCTCATGTGAAAAATGACTTGTTTTCAGAAGATGTCGCAAGGGGCAGCATGTTGATAAGAAATAGGAGGGGACCAAGGATAGATCCTGGGGACCAAGGATAGATCCTTGGAGACACCAGAGGTAAGTGCGTGGCAGCGGGAAGCAAAGCCATTGCACTTGGTTCTCTAGCTACATTAGATAGATATGAATGGGACCAGGCAAGTGCAGTCCTGTCCAGCCAGCTGACGATGGAGATGCCTTAGAAAATTATGGTGTGATCAAGTGTCAAAGGCTGCAGATGGATTGAGAAGGGTAAAGGGTTAGATTACTTTTGTCAGAGTCACATAGGACTGAAACTGCTCCTATCAGTGTCACAAATGACAGTCTATGACAGGGTGGAAACTGGATTGGAGGGATTTAAACATTGATGCAGATCTGGGAAAGATGGGTGTGAATTTGGGAAGTGGTAACACATTCAAAGATTGTCATTTGTGACATTGATAGGAGCTATTTCAGTCTTATGGCAGTATGGAAACCTAATCTGAGGGATTCAAACGTTGAAATAGATCCGGGAAAGATGGGTGTGGATTGGGAAGCGCCAATACATTCAAGGACTGTGGGTAGGAAAAGAAGGTTGGAGATGGGGCATGGATGGAGAGGTCAAAGTTAATTTTTTTGAGCAGAGCTATGATGATGGTAAAGTTAAAGGAGACAAGTACAGTACCAGAGGAGAGAGAACTGTAAACAACATTAGCTAACATGGGAGCCAGGAGGGAGACTAGTAGTTTTAGTGGAGATAGGATTGAGAGAGCAGAAGGTGGGTCTCATGGCCAAGAGAACTTGGAGAGGGAATGATGAGAGATAGTAGGGAAACTATAGTAAGATACAAGTTATGGAATGGGAGAACCTTACAGGAAGTTTGGCCCTGTGGGCTAGGGGAGAGAAGAAAGTGGCAATGGGAGCTGACTGACTGCTGTCAATATTACTGATACATGAACTCCTCACACTTATTGGAGGTGAGGGTGGAGGAGGAAAGTAGCTTGGGGTTACCTTTGCATTTCTGCAGTTTTTGCAGATGGTGCTTTATGTGGTCCAGTCAGATATGGAGATGAATGGTTAAATCAGCTTTCTGCCATAAGTGTTCAAGTTTGCGTCCCTTGTACTTGAGGGGGCGGAGATGAGGGCTGTACTGGGAAAAACAGCCAAGGCGTGAAAGAGAGTAATAGTGTTAATCAGAGCTGGGGCATTGAAGTGGAGATTGGAGAGGTTTGGAAGATCAATAGCTGCAGAAATGTTATAGTGAAGAGGACCACAGAGTTGGGATTTTGAAATTACAGTTGTAAATTAATTGGGAGACAATTTTTTTCCAAGGGCAGAGACTGAAGGAAGTAGGATTTGGAAGATGAAGTGTAAGGTAGTGGAGAGCGATAGAAAGAATTGATCAGAATAGCTTTACCCGACTTTGATATTATGAGAGTAGAGAGACCACGTGAGATTGCACGATCAAGAGGATGGCCATGAAGATAAAAGCAAAATACTGCGAATGCTAGAAATCTGAAACAAAAACAGAAAATGCTGGGAAAAATCAGCAGGTCTGACAGCATCTGTGGAGAGAAACAGAGTTGATGTTTCAGGTCCATATGACCCTTCTTCATTGCTACAGAGAAGTAGAAATGTGATAAAATTTATACAGTTTAAGGGGGGGTGGAGCAGGTGAAGCTGGATAGAAGGCCAGCAATAGGTAGGGGCAAAGGAGAGTGACAAAGATGTCATGAACCACTCCATCACCCCTAGTTTGGGTCCTTGGACGGTGAGGAGGTAAATGGGCAGGTGGTGCGCCTTCTGCGCTTGCATGGGAAGGTCCCATGGGAAGGGGATGAGGTGTTGTGCATGATAGAGGAGTTTCCTTCATTTGCACCTCCTTCAATTTGGTCTACTGCATTCGCTGCTCCAAGTGTGGTCTCTTCTACACTGGGGAGACAAAATGCAGACTGAGTGACCGCTTTGCGGAACACCTTTGGTCTGTCCGCAAGCATAACCCAGACCTTCCTGTTGCTTGCCACTTCAACACACCATCCTGCCCTCATGTCCTTCCTTGGCCTGCTGCAATGTTCCAGTGAAGCCCAACACAAACTGGAGGAACAGCACTTCATCTTCCGACTAAGCACTTTACAGCCTTCCAGACTTAACATTGAATTCAACAACTTCAGACCATGAACTCTCTCCTGTCTACACTCTTTTTTCAACCCTTTTTAAAAATTCATTTTTATTATTTATCCACTTATTTTTTTATTATTCATTTTCATTCATTTATTCATTGTTTTACCCCCCTTTCTTATCCCATTTCAATTTCGTTTTTTCTCTCAACACTGCCCCACACTCCTCCCCTCCCCATCCCCACAAGGGCCATCTCTTACTTGTTAATTTTGTTCTTTTCAGAGTGCTTATCCTTGTCCTCCTTTTATCACATTTTGCTTTCTTATCTTAATCAGCACCTTTTTAGCCCTTCCCACTACCATTAACACTTCCTTTGTCCTTTTGTTCATGACATCTTTGTCAATCTCTCCTTTGCCCCCATCTATAGCTGGCCTTCTATCCAGTTTCACCTGCTCCAACCCAATTTCATCACATTTCTACTTCTCTGTAGCTCTGAAGGGTCATACGGAATCAAAACATCAATTCTGTTTCTCTCTCCACAGATGCTGTCAGATCTACTGAGTTCTTCCAGTATTTTCGGTTTTTGTTTCAGGGTGGCCATGAATATGGATTGTGGAGTTTACATGGAGGGAGAGATTAAGGGAAGTCAAGACGGCACTGAGCTCAGAAGAGAGAAAGCATGTTGAACGGAGATGGAGGTTGAGATCACCTAGGATGAGAAGTTGCTCAGTACAGAGGCTGCGGGAGGAAAGCAGCGAAGAAAACTTGGTGAGAAAATTGACATGGTACTTGGTTGCATGGTGGAAAACAAGGATTTTGAGAGGTTGTGGGGTGGAACAAGGTGAATTTCTCAAAGGAGGAGTAAGTGCCAGATGAGTAAGGGGACAAACCAAGGTGTGATTTGATGATAAGAACCACACCACCACCATGGTCCAGGTGAGGCAAGTGGTAGAAGATATACCCAGGTATGGTGTCTTCATTTAGGGTTGGGGATGGGCGGGGGGGCTCGGAAGCGGGAAGTCATCATCCCTCAGCCAGATTTCAGTCAAGAGCATGATGTCAATGCATTCATCCATAATAAACTCATGGATTGCAAGGGCCTGTTCATGAGTAAAGGGGCATTCTGGAGAGAGATGCGGAAAGCAGTGATGATAGCTAGCCCATTGGCAGGGTCTATATTGAGGGGGGATGAGTTGGATAGGGATGAGATTGGCAAGCTTAGCCCCAGTTGGAGTGCTGAGCTGGTCAGAAAGGTCATCGAGAGTGGGCTGGGCAGTTGGGATTGCTGTTCATAAGGAGGCGGGGTGAATGCCTAAATGGGCCCTTCAGAGGATGAGGAGAGGCATAGCGGAAAGCTGAAGGCTTGTCTAAGAGGGAGTCAAGCCTGGAATGGAGGCAAGGTTGCAGAGCACTGAAGAGTTGAACTAGGGAGGCAGAGTACCCATGGGAGTAGAAATGAAAGCAGGCACGATGACAGAAGAGAAGGAAATAGGAGGAAAGAGAAAAAAGAGAAAATAAGCAAAAAGGGGAAGAAAAAAAGTGGAAATGGAAGTTATGTGCTTCAGTCCAGAGCGGAGGATAAAATATGCATGCAAATGGACACAGGAAAACTCACATTATATAGGCCTGGTTACAAAGCAATTGTTAGGATTCTCATATCCTGGTAGTAAATGGGGAATAGAGAGGAGACAATAGGAGAGAGTCCAGAGTTAAAGTCAGAAGTCCTGTGGTGGGATAAAGTTGATGTAGGTTCACACACCTTCACATAAAATTACGCAGCCAATGAACAGCAAGTAAAGCAACTACACCTTGTTACTGGCTTAGGAAAATTTTCCCATCAATTTCTCTCCTTTCTTGTTGGTAAATTACGTTACACACTGAATATGTAAATGAATGCAGGGATCAGTTATTTATCACATATTGTGAACACAAAGCCATCCGATTTTTATTCTATGGCAACATGCATCAGCATACCATGATATTGCAACAACAGAGATACAGTTTTCAATCATTTTCAATGATAGTCTAGCTAAGTAAAAACTTGGTTTTCCAGACCTGTAGTTCTTCATTATCGAGCAATTCTCTACTCTTCCTCTGAAGAAATACAGCCCTGGATTCTTCTCTTAATTTCTGCAACAAAATTTCATCTTCTGCTGGAAGCTAATAAAGCATGGGAAGAAAGTTTAGGAAATTTGTCAGTTTAATAAAATACAAAGGTCACAACAGATCATTTAATTACAAATTTTTACTCTACTGAGAAACCAGCACATAAACTACCAAAGGCAGAGCAAATACTAAACCAAATTTAAAATTATTCCGTGTTCTAAAACCAAGTTTTGCTACAGCTGGTCATTTCACAATTGCTGAACTTTAAGCAAGCTATGGAATCCCAAATTCTACTTCTGAGCTCATCATGCATTTAAAACAGAGGAGTTATTGTAGTACTAACTTTTACTTCATATTGGTGCCCAAGATCACCTTTATAATCATTTTTAGTTTAAGCTTTGCTGTGTAAATTGGATAGAACCTAGATTCAAAATGAAGCTGAACCATCATAATTATATAATATAGTGTGCACTAGCCATATTTGTATCAAGACAATTTCTTCTAGCATGTAACCACTTCAATTCACAGATGAAGACAACACTGGAGATGCTATTTTAGAAACCAAAGACTCCCTCAAAAGATTCCATCTGCATCACTCAACATGTTACTGAGCTATGCAGCTCAGGAAATTTGGAGGTTTGATCCAGAGTGTGTGTTAACTTAGTTTACTACAGCAGGTCACAAGAATTGATTGTGTCTCTAGATAAGGGAAAGAAGTAAACAAGCCTGCCATGTTTCCTGCTCTTCACTGTCATGCATTGACACCTGCTGGAAAATAAATAGGCGTAGCATTGGGCAAACACAAAAACAGTCTGGGACATCCTCCAAAGTCAGTAGCCTGTCAATATAAACTGTCCCAGTCACACATTGGAAATGACCACTTGTGGAGGGCATGGGTAGGGAGCGTACTGGAACTCTTGGAATTTTACCCTCAGAAAGTTTGGGAAATGAAGATTGGGAGGGTGTGGAATTAAAGTTTGAGGAGCAAAAAATGAAAAAGTCAGAATAAAAAAAATTATAATAGAACATTAAAAGTTGAATTTCATGGAAAAGCATGAACTAAACTTATTTTTATTATCAGAGATTTGAAAAATTAGGTTGTATTTTATAGTTTTTACATAGCAGAAAGTGTTATTTATTTGCAAGTTGAAAACGGAGACCTACCCTATAATAAAATCTTGGGATGCTTTTGTATGATAGATTGTTCTTTTTCCTGCCTCCTCTCCATTCAATGTAGTATTTGGTGAACAGATCCATCTCATTATCCTTTAGTTCTTGGTCTGTTTTTTTAGCTGTTTCATTTGAAAACAGACAAGATCATTAAAATTTCTTCAGGAAGGATCTTGTCATCAACTTCAACAGGTTTTGCTTTACTTGTGTATTCATGTTTTTTGTAACATCTGGAAGAAAAATAACTCTTGGATATTCATCAGGAGAGAAACATTTATTATCTCTTCTACCAAACGCATTAAAGAACATTTGAAAAATATTATTATAGGCAATCTAACATGGACCCAGAGAAACCAAGCTAAATGATTTGTTTAACCAAGTAACCATAATACAAATAATGAAATATAATAAACAAATCTGGAATCGCTTAATGTGCAATTTATACACAAGTAATGTGTTTCACACAGAAAGATGTGTCAAAGAACCTCAGGGAGGCACGAGAAACAAATAGACACCAAGCTAAGGAGAGATGAGGGGAGGTAATCAAAACTTTGGTCAAAGATGTGAGTTATAATCAGAGTCTTAAAGTAGGATGGGCAAAGGAATACCAGACAGTGGGACCTAGAAAACACAATCGCTGATTGTGAATTAAAAAAAAATTTGGAAATGAACAAGGGATTGGAATCAGAGGGACAAAAAAAAGGGCAAACTTCCACAGCCCCCAAAAATTAGTGCAAGGAACTTGATGCAGGATTACTCCACTGCACTCAGTGGAAGCACGTCAACTTCATATTGTCCGTTAATTAGCATGATTGTAGCAAGCAGCCAGCAAACTGCTGAGCACCTGCATATCTCAGCAGAAGGTCCAAAATCATGAGGGGCTTGCACCAGTTAAAGCTAGACTGCACCTCTCCTCTTAAAGGGAAGGTACATTGTGGCTAGGGGATGTGCTGGAAGTCAATCTACAACTAATTCTGATCTGAGAAACACTTAATGACATAGCAAGGGAGAGCACAGACTCCCAAGATTTTCTATGCTGCATTGGGTTGAGGAGGTGCAGAGAAGGAGTGACTTACATTTACATAATGCTTTTCATGATCACCAGACCACCCACAACTGAACCAACCAAGTATTTTTTTAATTTGAAAAGATTTTTTTAATTTGAAAAGAAGTTCTATATGCTCACAACAAACTCCTGCAAAAAGTGATGTGATAATGACCAAATAATCTTTTTTTTGTATGTGTTGCTGTTGATTGAGGGATAAATTTTGACTAGGACACCAGGGATAGCTCTCTTTTGAAATAGTGCCATGGGATCTTTTCCATCCACCCAAACCGGCATATGGAGCTCATTTTAATGGTTCATTCAAAACGTGGCCCCTTCTCTCAGTGCTGCACTGGATGTCAGCTTTTGTTTTTTATATTCAGATCCCAGGGCAGGAGTTCAACCCAAAAACCTTGTGACTCAGAGGCAAGACTGCTACTAAATGAGCTACAGTTGACACAAATAAGCGCTTCAATGGGACAGGCTGGAGCAGAAAACTCATGAATATACACCATGGAATCCTTGATGCAGGCATTGCTGGCAAGGACAACATTTATTGCACATCCCTCATTCATTTGATCAAGGGCAAAGACTTGCTAGGGCATTTCAAAGAGCAGTTAAGAATCAACCACATTAGTGTAGATCTGGAACCACATATAGGCCAGACTAGGTAGGAATGGCAGATTTCCTTGAAGAACTTGTGTGAATCATTATTAATGAAATGAACATTTTATTACAGATTTATTAATTAATTGGGTTTAAACTCCCCAGCTGCTGTGTTGAGATTTGAACTTGTCTCCGGAACATTAGTCCAGTCCTCCGGATTATTTGTCCAGTAACATTACCATTATGCTACCATTCCCTGTTTTAAATACGTGTCAATTTTCATCTCAGTCTTCTGTTTTCAAGAGAGACACCAGTCAATATTTCTTCATACTTTATTTCCTTAAGTTGAGATCAACTGAATGGGCCTTGTTTGGACCTCCCCCTCCAATAACTGTGGGCCAGAACTTCCGAGGAGTGGCAATCACAGTCAGATTGCCACATTGCCACTCTGCTCCTTACTTATCTTAGTCGGTACCTGCACGTTTCATGCTCGACCTTCTGACTCGGGCAACCTCAAAACATCTCTATCAAATCTTCTCAGTCTTCTTCTCTCCAAGGGGAACAGTCCCAATCTTTCCAATCTATCTTCGGAGCTGAAGTTTCTCATCCCTGGAACCATTCTTATAAACCTCTTCTGTGCTCTCCCCAATGTGTTCACATCCTTCCTACAATGTGGTGCCCAGAACTGTACACAATACTCTAGCTGAGGTCTAACGGGTGTCTTGTATAACTTCAGCATAACCTCCTTGCTCTTGTACTCTAAGCCCCTATTAATAAAGCCCAGGACACTATATGCTTTATGAACTGCTCTCCACCTGTCCTGCCACCTTCAATGATCTATGCACATATACAGCCAAGTCCTTCTGCTCCTGCACCCCCTTCAAAATTTCGCCCTTTATTTTTTGTCTGTCCATGTTCTTCCTACCAAAATGTATCACCTCGCACTTCTCTGCACTGACTTAACCTGCCACCTATCAGCCCACCTCACCAACTTGTCTATCTCCTTTTGAAGTTTGTCTGTGAGAGAGGTAGCAGGGGGCGTCAGGAGGGGGTGGGGAAGGGTCAGGCTATCTTTTATTTATGGCCCATTGTTCACTCACAAATGGAAACAATTTATCCACATACACTGTCAAACCACTTCACAATTTGAAAGGCCACTATCAGTTTTCCTCTTGGCCAGGCGACTCAATTTTTCCTGAAAATTGCATCCTTTGAATTCTGGTAAAATCCTTGTAAATCTGAGTTTCCCAGATGTAGATGCTGTGAACCCCCCATGGCCTTTCTCATATATTCTTTCCATATGTTCTTTCGCTGTTTTAGACTAAACAGATTTACATTGGCACCTGTGGAATAAGTAAAAATAATGGCATTTTGTAATATTACATTTCTTTCAATATTTGCAGTAACATCTGTGGAGTAAGTACAAATGGCAGTCATCATGGTGCATTATACATTGATTTTAATGTACTAGGGGCCCACAGCATCACCTCAAGAATTTTAATATATCGTAGATCAGCAGAATTGTGACTGAAATTTCCTATTAACATCGCAATTGGGATGACATATAAATCATTTTAAAGCTGTATTTAGTCTTGGTGAGACTACACCTGCAGTACTGCTTACAGTTTTGGTGTATCTATTTCAAAATAGATACATAGGACCAGAACTTCCATCTCCAGGATGTTGTACCCGAGAGATATCCCAGAAGGTGTGCTGGGGGTCTGCCCCTGGAAGCTCCCACACAAGGACTGCACAGAAATTGCCTGGGGAGTTCAAACTTACAATGGACAAGGATCCTGCACTGGGAACCATCCAATATTCTGATCTAAATCGGAGACTTTGAGATGTTTCTGATTGTCTTAGTAGAATAGTTACCTAGGAAAAGTTAGAATTAAAGCCACTTCTAACTCCTGCCATTATTCTGCAGGATAATGGCTACCCTGGTCAGATCATTTTGTGCCATATTTCACACAAACTCATGAACGGGCCTATGGCTGTCACTTTCAGCCCTGGAAAGTACCCGGTCTACCTCAGATTACCTGGAAGGGCAACAGGTGAAGCTAGCTGTTTCACGCTGCTACTATGCAGTAGCAAATTGAGTGGTATTCACCATTTACAGGTTGGCTGCCATCAAGCCAAAAGGAAATTCTGCCTATCACACAAATGAGTAATGTGGTAGATGAATTTCAGTGCCAGTGTGATACTAGGTATGTAGGCCGTGCATCCCAAAGACTGGCTGATTGTGTCAAGCATCATTTCCAAGCCGCTGTTCGCAACAGGCAGGGTACAGACTGTACCCAACCAGCCTGTGATTGCAAAACTCAAAACACAGATGTGATTCTGTGATTGGACAACATTTGCTAAATAATCCTCAATATGCTAAGAATTACGCTGACAGCCAATTTGAGATTGTCAGTCAGGCTTGTAATGTGGTGCATTTGCATGTACTGGAGACTACATATATTAATACACAGGGCTCTGTTCTTTACAGACAGAACATGTACATACATTGCGCCTGTTTCAGCTAAACAAAATAAATGAAAGCCATTCATGGACTCATTCCTCAGGGTAATGCCTTGACCAATCAGGGTCAAGCTGCCTGGTTTAAATTTCAAACAATGCTTGGCAGTTAATTGTCAGTCACTATCACTGGTGCATTCTCCATGGCAATGCCACTTGCCAACCAATCAGCACTCTCTTCACATACAGTATAAATTGTTGTTTTCCCCCATATATTGGCATTCTCGCGAATGTCCTGATGTATAAGATGAAAAGCTTAGACGTGGCTTTTTTTCCCACAATAAAAAGGTTATAGATGTTGGCAAACCACTCCAAACTGAAATACTAACTAGCAAGTAAATTTCCACTTTATTATCTTGATATGTGTCAAATGATAGCCTATAACAGATTAATGAGAGTAGGGCATTTGATGTTGTGTATATGGACTTTGATAAAGCATTTCATGGGCCTTGTCATCAAAATTGAAATATGGAATTGAAGGGGCAGTAACAGCATGGATATGAAATTTGCAAAGGGATAGGAAGCAGAGACCAGTCCAGAACATTTGTTTTTCTGACGGGAGGGTGGTGTCCCTTGGCTGGTATTAGAGCCTCTGCTCTAATATAGATGAGAAATGACCTGGACTGAGGCATACAAGACATAGTTTCAATGTCTGCTGATGACATGAAAACTTGGAAATACAGTAAACAGTGAGGAGGATAGATGTATATTAAGAGAACATAGACAAACTGATGAAATGGGCAGACTCATGACAGATGAAAGTTAACATGGAGAAGAGTGAGGTGATGAATTTTAGAAGAATGAAGAGTTGCAGTATAAACTAAATGGGACAACCTTAAAGGAGGTGCAGGAACAAAGAGACCTGGGAGTTTGCAAACAGGAATCTTTGATGGTGAAAAGACAAGTTGATACGGCTGTTTAAAAAAAAACACATGGGATCATTGGCTTTATAAATAGAGGCATAGAGTACAAAGGAAGGAAGTTATGCTAAACTTTTGTAAGTCACTGGTTAGGTCTCAGCTGGAGTATTTGGCTCAATTCTGGAGACCACACTTTAGAAAGGATGCCAAGACCCTGGAGAGGGTGCATTGGATTGCCAGAGTCTGCTACATAGGATCACCTTGGTTCAAATTTTCAATCAGCAGAAATATATGTTGAAGTCAATTCAAGCACAAGAAGACACAATTTACTTCCTGCCCCTAAGGAGGTAAACCACTAGATAACTAATTGGTACTGACCTGAACTTTCATTAGATGAACAGTAAGTATCAGGAGTGCCAGCGTGGCATGGTAAGCAGTGCAATTCACTTTTTGAGGGCATTGCCAAAATCCTACCAACAACATGGACACACAGTTCCATCAGCTAGTACTCCTAAAATATTGGGAGTTGGGAAGATTCAGCATTATTATTTGCCAACCTTCTACAAAACAAAGACAGTATCAAACTCTCAACATAGGAATATGGTTTCATACTCAGCCTCCACGTAACACTATCAGCAATAGCTTCACAAATCTTTGTGTTTCCTCAAGAACTAATCACAGATTTCTGCCTGCAACATGACGGAAGGAGTTACACATAAAGGCTTGTGATATACCAATAACCTTGATGCTCCAGATATATAAGCAGATATATACATGCCTACTCATCAACAAATGCTAAATTCAAGTATTAGAAGAAACCTTACAGAGACATAACGTGGATTCTATTTCCAAGGCAATGGGAGTTGGAACTAAAGTTGCCAACTCTGGTCGGATGTACAGGCTGGGTACAGTCCAAAAAAGGCAAATGGTACGGCAATCAAAACTAGAGTTCATCAGATGGTGAGGGAGAATATGATGAAACAAAAAAAAAAGAGGTTGTATGATTCATGTCAGGTGAATTCTTCAAGTGAGAACCAGGTCAAATAGTGTAAGCTGAGAGAGGAAGTGAATAGCAAAATATGAGTGGCAAGGAGAGAAAGTGAGAATAGAATGGCAGTCAACATAAAAGGGAACCCAAAAATCTTCTACCAGCATGTACGCAGTAAGGAGTTGGTAAGAGGCAGGTTTCTATTAGGAACAGCAAGCGTGATGTACGCTTTGAGGTGCAAGGCAAGGCTAGAATACTTAATGAGTACTTTATAATCGGTGTTTACTAAGAGTGCTGATAAAATATTGGGAGAGGCAGAGACGATAGAAGTAATGGATGGGGTGAAAACTGAGAGCAGGCATACTGGAAAGACTGGCTATGCTTAAAGTGGATTATTCGTATGGTCCAGATTGCTTGTATCCCAGGTTGCTAAAGGAAGTTGGGGTGAAGATAGCAAACAGGCTTGCCATAACCCTCCAGTCTTCCCTAGATATTGGGGAGGTGCCAGAGAATTAGGGAATGGCAAATTCGACATCCTTAATCAAGAAAGGGTGTAAGGACATTCCTAGTAACTACAGACTGGTCAGTTTAACATGAGTGGTGGGTAAGGTTGTAGAAACAATAATCGGCGAAAAAAAACCCAAGGCCCTCAGCAAGATTTCAGCTAATTAAAGAGAGCCAGCACAAATTTGTAAAAGGCAGGTCATGTTTGACTAATCTAACTGATTTTTTAATGAAGTTACAGAAGTTGCTGAAGGGAATGCAATGGATGCTGTCCATATGGCTATTAAGAAAACGTTTGACAAAATACAACATAAAAGGTTTGTTTACAAAATTGAGGCTCATGGAATAGGAACGTCAGTGTCAGCTTAGATAAAAAATTGTCTCAAGGACAGAAAACAGTGAGTTGTGTAAATGGTTGTTTTTTAGACTGGAGGATATAGACAGTAGTGATGCCTGAAGGTCAGTACTTTTTTTGGCATATATAAATAAATTGGATAATGTATTAGAATACAGAGCAAAATTTCAATATTTGTCAATGATATCAAACTTGGAATGTGACAAACATTGAGGATGATACAAATCGACTGCAACAGGAGGTAGATAGTTCAGCAGAACGGGGAGCCAAGTGACACAGATGGAAGTTAATAAGTGAAGTGTGAGGTGGTGCATTGGCAGAAGGTATAGGGGAGGAAATATAGGCTCAATGGCACAGTTCTGAAGAGTGTGGAGGGACCTGGGGATTCATATGCATAGATTCTTGAAAATGTCAGAACATATTGAGAGAATCGACAGCATCCTGAATTTCGTAAACAAAGGTATTGAGTACAAAAGCAGGCAAGTTATGTCGAACTATCTTCAGCTGCTTCATCATTGACCTTTTCCATCATAAGGTCAGAAGTGGGGATGTTTGCTGATGATTGCACAATGTTCAGCACCATTCGTGACTCCTTAGATACTGAAGCAGTCTATGTCCAAACGCAGTAAGACCTGGACAGGCTTGGGCTGACAAGTGGCAAGAAACATTCACGCCACACAAGTGCCAGGCAATGACCATCTCCAACAAGAGAGAATCTAACCATCACCCCTTGAGGTTCAGTGGCATTATCATCACTGAATCTCCCACTATCAACATCCTGGGGGTTACCATTGAATAAAAAAAAAGAACAATTCCAGCTTCCCTAAACTAACCTTGTAGTTGGACTGCTTCAGTCCAGTATGATGGAAGGAAGGTCATTGATGAAGCAGCTGAAGATTGTTGAGGACACTACCCTGAGTGATGTCCTGGAACTGAGATGACTGACCTCCAACAACCTCAAGCATCTTCCTTTGTGCTAGGTATGACTCCAATCAGTGATGAGTTTTCCCCTTGATTCCCATTGACTCCAGTTTTGCTAGGGCTCCTTGATGCCACACTCGGTCAAATGCAGCCTTGATGTCAAGGGCAGTCACTCTCACCTCACCTCGGAAGTTCAGTTCTTTCGTCCATGTTGGAACCTAGGCTGTAATGAGGTCAGGAGCTGAGTGGCCCTGGCGGAACCCAACTGGGCGTCAGTGAGCAGGTTATTGCTAAGCACTTCTGGCTGAAGATTGTAGCAAATGCTTTAGCCTTATCTTTTGTACTGATGTGCTGGGCTCCCCCATCATTGAGGATGGGGATATTTATGGAGCTTCCTGCTCCACTGAGTTGTTTAAATGTCCATCACCATTCATGACTGGAATGTGGCAGGACTGCAGAGCTTAGATCTAATCCATTGGTTGTGGGATTGCTTAGCTCTGTCTCTCACTTGCTGCTTATGCTGTTTGGCACACAAGTAGTCTTGTTTTATAGCTTCACCAGGTTGACACCTCATTTTTAGATATGCCTGGTGCTGCTCCTGGCATGCCCTCCTGCACTCTTCATTGAACCAGAGTTGATCCCTCTGGCTTGATGGTAATGGTAGAGTCGGGGATATGCTGAGCCATGAGGTTACAGATTGTGTTCGAGTACAATTTTGCTGCTTCTGACTCACAGCGCCTCATGGATGCACAGTCTTGAGTTGCTAGATCTGTTCAAAATCTATCCCACTAAACAAGCTGGTAGTGCCACACAACACGATGGAGGGTATCCTCAACGTGAAGGCGACTGTGTGGTGGTCACGCCTACTGATACCGTCATGACAGATGCATCTGCAACAGGCAGGTTGGTGAGGACGAGTTCAAGTATGTTTTTCCCTCACCACCCAGCCCAGCCTAGCAGCTATGGCCTTTAGGACTCCACCAGCTCAGTCAGTCGCAGTGCTGTCGAGCCACTCTTGGTGATGGACATTGAAGACCCCACCCAGAGTACATTCAGCTTCCTCCAAGTGGTGTTCAACATGGAGAGGCACTCATTCATCAGGTACGTGGTAGTCAGCAGGAGGTTTCCTTGCCCACGTTTGACCTGATGTAATGAGACTTCATGGGGTGAGGAGCCGACTCTGCTGGTGATGGGACATTATCTGATTCCGTGAGGATGACTGTCAGGCTGTTGCTTGACTAATCTGTGAGACAGCCCCCAGATGTTTTAAGGAACAGATGTTCTAAGGAGGACTTTGCAGGGTCGACAGGGCTGAGTTTGCCGTTGTTGTTTCCAGTGCCTAGGTCGATTCCTAGTTTTCATTCCTTTTTTGTGACTTTGTAGCAGTTTGATACGACTGAGTGGCTTGCTAAGCCATTCAGCCATATTGCTGTGGGTCTAGAGTCACAGGCCGATCTCTTTCCCTAAAGGGCATTTTGCAACAATCAACTATGATTCATAGTCATCACTACATTTGTAATTCCAGATTTTTTTTCACTGAATTCAAATTCCAACCATCTGCCATGGTGGAATTCGAACCTGGATCCCCACAGCATTACCCTGGGTCTCTGGATTACTAGTCCAGCAACAATGCCACTATGCTATCACCTCCCCACTGGAGCAAAGGAGATAATGGGGAGATTTGGTGGACAAGATTATGACAGGTTTAGAAAAGGTAGTTCCCATTAAAAAATGTTGATTCCATTAGCTGATCATACAAGAACTAGGGAACACAGACTTAAAGATTTGGGCAAGAGATGTGGGGGGATGTGAGAAAGAACATTTTTATGCAGGTAGTCATAAACAACCTGGAACTCGCTGCCTAAGTGGGTGATGGAAGAGGAAACAATCAAGGTTTTCAAATGGAAATTGGATGGGCACTTAAGGAAAATAAAACTTTTAAGGCTACACGGACAGAGCAGGGGAATAGGACTGACTGGATTGCTCTACAGAGGGCTGGCATGAACTGTGCCATTAACTCTATGAATTTCAAAAGGGTTCAGCATATGACATAACAGCATTTTAGTACTTGTTCTAATCAATTCCATAGCTGCCTAGACTCTAAGGTCCGGAATTCTCTCCCTTAATATTTCTTCCTAATTTTTCTCGTTTAACACTCCTTTAAACCTACCTCTTGACTCAGCTTCTCATTATCTGCTCTAATATCTCCTAAAGTGGCTCGGTGACAAATTTTATTTTATAATGCCTCTATGGAGCTTCTTAATTACATTAAAGATTCGATAAATACTTCTTGTTGTTGTTATGATACATGCTGTATTGTAAGATGCAGATTCACTCAGTACAGAGTTGGGATTATGCACAGTTGTGTGATTTTGATTAATTTAATGTGGCTTGCTCTCCTTTAGAAAGGCATGATGCAATATGATGCAATGGATACTCTTCGAGCAGAGGCATTAAGAAGATGCTGAATGATGCACACAATGTTTTCATTAGATGAGTTAAGCCATTGGACTGCTGGCAGCAGTATCCGAGATAATAATCTTTAAATCCTGAAAACCTGACGAGGTTTGAAAGTTGGGATCATTTGCAAACATTCCCTTTTTTGACAGAAATCCATTTCATTGCCTTACTGGTTAGCCTTTTTTTCTGGACCTAGCAAAATCTCCATTAATTGATCCAGGATACACAGAGGGAATGCTCCAACTGCTTGTGTTCACCAATTTGCATCAACTTTCTCGTACAAGCATTGCTGGACACATCATGTATGATGATGAATGAAAACCGACTCCTCATTTCTACACAATTAATTTTGTTTGGTTGGGCTTTTGTCATGGAGCTAATAATGCACATATTATTGGAAAATATTTTTCTTTCAATTTGAGGTTTATTCTGTGGGTGTGTCTTAATTGGATTAAAGCCATTAATTGGATTAATGTGGGTGCTTTGATGTGTACTAGTTTTGATACGTAAGAGAGATGGAGTGCATTTGCATTTTTTGAATAGATTGGGGTGAATTCTGGCACCTAGTGAGCAGAGACCAAGCAATATGTTTATATGGCTAATAAAATTGGTACTATCAAATGTGTTTTATTGTTAGAAGAGGAAGGTGATACAATGAGAATTGACATTCAATGAGCTGTGCTAGGTATAACAAGACAACCATTTTGTGTGTGTAGAGCAGAGGCAATGTGAGATCAAAAGCAGCTGTAAGCCTCCAACTGTCTCCAAAGGAACCAAAGTGAAAAGAACTTAATTTTGAATTTGTAAGGTGAAAATGCTCTGCCTGGTGTCTGGTTAAGTCTATGGGTTGCTGTTGCCTTAATGGAGATTAGTTTGGAAATTTGTTAAAAGTTACAATCGTAGTAATTTGTAGCCATGTGTATATATTTAACTTGTGTAAATTAATAAAATGTTTACTTTAGCTTAATTTAAAACTTCTCGAGAACTGGTGGTCTGATTCCTCAATTTAGAGTTGCATCTCAAACACATCACTTAAAATTATAGGTTATGACAGTTATTTAAAGTTTCCTTCTGAGATTTTTAAAACAACAGCTGTAGCAACTGCAGGTCATACCATCTTCAACATAAGCGGTGTCCTCCTTGGGGTGGGGGAGCGGCATTTGTTAGTAGCTGTACGTGCTGGTTGGATTGTGGCCATGGCTGATGCCACTATCAATCCAGATAAGAGACAGACAATTTGATCCTGGATCACATTTAATGTATTTAAATATGTAACCGTTCATAACACAGCTGCCCCTAACTAAGTTAATTACAAATCAGACAGTAATATTGGCAGTTGCCGAATTCCTGGATAAAACTCCAATTCTGATTCGTTATTTACATATCCGAATATACAATCTTCCAAACCTTAAAGAAGGCCGAAGAAAAACAGAAAATGCTGGAAACATTCAGCAGGTCTAACAGCATCTCTACCGAGAGAAACTTTTCAGGCCTGTGACTTTTCATCAGAATCTACTGTTTATTTTGAATCACAAGGGGATCTCTTATGTGTGCATTTACCTTTCTGAGAGGCAACAGCCTCCAGTCGGCTCTTTAATGCCTGTCTCCAGTCCAGGGCCGGTTTATCAACCTCAGCGACCGCCATCCCGTCACCACCACAATCCCCCCACCTCGGTTAGACCATTGGTTGTTCGATCTGACCTCTGACTCCACATTTCAACCAATCCACGCCCTTGGATGGCCTGCTGTCGTCATAAGAGGCGGGGCTTGGCGGGGATGTGACGATTGATGAGCGGGCTCAAGGGTTGGTGAATTGAGTGATGTGTGTTCTTGATCCTGGTGTCGCTTTTAAGGCCTTCGTCAGTGTGATAAGCGCTGACAGCAATAAAGTTCCGAAGGGCTTGTAGCCGGGAGAGTATTATTATTTCCCTTTGTTGTGCTCGGTGAAGCTACGGTGTGGAGCTGACGTTTAGTCGGAGGCTAAGGTTAGAGCAGGCCCTTTCTTTACTGCTCAGCATGTTAGCTCAACCCCTCTGCAGCGTAGCCCCCCGTTTGCAACGTGTAATTGGGTCTCTGTTTACTCACCAAGGTACATCGAGGCTTTTACCATGTTGCGTTGCCCCACAGTTGTGCACCTCGTCAAAATATTTAATGTCAACGGAGTACAAACAGAATGATGGAAACAAGAGGAAAACATCAAACGCTCAACACGAAAGAACTCACAGGGGCGACACCGGCTCTTCATTTTCTTTATTTACAGCCGGGGCAGCCAGAAAAAGAGCAGAGATCTCAAAAAAGCAAATCGGCGGCACATTGGCTGATGCTTCAACACTAGCAAAAGTTGCAAAAACGGGAGTTCCAACAAAGCCTTTAAGTATAGATGAATGGAAGGAATTGAAAACAGGATCATACAATAAAACTCGTTTTGAAGTAAGCATGATGGAAAAGCTATTGTCTACTCGTGCTGATGTTGATGTGGCTAAATCACTATTAGTTTTTGTGACAATGGAAACTGGCACTGTTGAGTATGAACTCCTTCTGAAGTACTTAGTATTGTGTGTCCAAGAACAGCATCTGAGTGAGGTGCTTGATTTATATGTCATCATGAAAACTAGATTCAAAGTATTGGACGTTGGAGCTTACAGCCTCTTCATCAGTGGCTTTAGTAAGACAGATCATTGGAGGGAGGCTGTGATGTTTTTAGATTCAATCAAAAAAATGATTAACCCATCACCAAGGAATTATGGAGATATCATTATTTCTGCACTCCAGCATAAAGAAGTAGAAACTGCTTGGAGGTTATTTAAAGAGATGGAAGGCAAAAACTTAAAACCAAATGAGGATGCCTTACAAGCATTTTTTGAATGTGGCAAGTCATTTTATGATGATCAATATGAAAAAAAGATGATGTATATCCTTTCTTATCTGAGAGACAATCAGATTTACCCTGGGGAACATTTACTGCACAGTATTCATTCATGGTTTGAGAGGTAAATATTTAGTTACAATGTCCTTTTAAAAAGTTGGGTTGAAGTTTGGTGAATTTCAATAATGTATTTTAACATAGTGCCATGGATTAGATGCTATTTCCTAGGTAGATGTCAGGTTGGTCCATCAGTACGTTTGGTTGTGAGGTTGCGCTAGGTGACTCTTGAGAATCAGTATGCTTTGTATGATACAGTAATTTATGGAATCCCTTCTGTGATCTATTAGTGCCATGTGATTACTATACATAGGAAATATTATTTGCTTGGATTTAATTACTTAAATCAATAGCAAAGATCAAGTTTAAAAGTCAGTTCATGTGGAATATCCTGTCCATGAATTAATACTGTTGTCTTTTTGTAAGGAGAGACACCTGTTGTATCCTTCAGTTTACCAAACCATTTCAAAATTAGACCCATCGCTTTAGGTGTTGGTAGTACAGAACTTGAGTGTTGCTGTAAAAGGAGACAAGCAGGCAAAGCGTTTCGCCTTGCACTCATCAGGATAGTTCACAAGAATACCAGTAAAGGGAACAACAATTTATCTTGTTACATGTTGTATTATATATGTTCCCTTTACTATTGGTATTCTTGTGAACTGCCCTGATGAGTGCAAGATGAAAACCTTCACCAGCGTGTCTTTTTTTTTTTCAGCAATACCAATCACTTTGTTCAAGATAGGATTGTCATTATATGCTGGCACTTTAAGTTGTTATAATTGATTCACTGCATTAATTAATTAGTTTGCCATTAAACTATTGTGAGGAAGATGTTTGTAGGATGTTAAGAACTTTATACTAGTCAATCAAAAATCATCAAAGGAACATGTTGGTGAAGTTCCATTAACATTGTTCAACAAATCTGGAATGAAATAAGCTCCATGTAATGATCGGTATACATTCATCTGTGTTGTTGAGATTGGGAACTCACTATATCTGGAACTTAGAATGTTTTCATATTGGTCATCACAAAACGATTTGCTACAATTAAAATACTTACAATGTGCCTCCATTTGGTCAGCCACAAAGTACAAGATATGGGCATCTGTGATTCTTGATACTGAGGTCCCAATTTCAACTACATTGTTGGTCAGGATATCAATTTAGCACTCCTGTTGTGATTAGTCACTGGCATTTAAGCAAATGTTAGAACAGTGTAAACAAAACTTTTTTATGATGGCTGTTTTACAATAAAAATAACTAATTAAAATTTTATTTTTATTTTGTATATTGCTGTTGTACTTGTTACATTTTGTTTTCAGCATTCCAGGCAACAGATGGGAAGGGCATGTCACAACTATATTACACAGGTATGTTTTTGTAGTTGAATATTCAAACCATCCTTCAGCTTCTTTAGATTTTTAATTTAATTCTCTTAAGCAGTGTTTATTACTCTTGGTAATTTTATATTTTAAAAAGCACAATTAAAAGAAAACTACAGCATTTCTGTGTTCTGTAACTTTTATTCCTAATCTGTTATGCATTTGCTGATCTCAGCTAGGTTGGTAGAGTTAATTCAGTGTCTGAACTAGAGAATGGAAAATCAATAGGTTGCTCATCAGCAGATAAGGCTATAGGTTACAAAAATAATAAAAGGACAAAATTAAAGACTCTGTATCTGAACGCACGTAGAATTCAAAACAAAATGGATGAATTGATAGCGCAAATAGAAATAAATAACAATGATCTGATAGCCATTACAGAGACATGGCTACAGGATGACATAGATTGGGCCCTGAGTATTAAAGGGTACATGATATTTAGGAAGGATAGGTAGCTAGGAAAAGGTGGAGGGGTGTGGCTCTGTTAATAGTGTATTAGCACAATAGAGAGGGATGACCTAAATTCAGGAAACCATGACGTAGAAGTAAAAACAAAAATATAAAAACAAAAAATTGCGGATGCTGGAAATCCAAAACAAGAACAGAAATGCCTGGAAAAACTCAGCAGGTCTGGCAGCATCGTCGGAGAAGAGCAAAGTTGACGTTTCGAGTCCTCATGACCCTTCAACAGAACGTTTGAGTGGAGATGAAGAATAATAAAGGCAAGAAGTCACTTGTGGGAATGGTGCACAGGCCTCCTAACAGTAACTACATGGTAGGACAGAGTGTAAAGGAAGAAATATTGGGAGCTTGTCAGAAATGTACGGTGATAATCATGGGTGCCTTTAATCTACATGTAGACTGGAAAAATCAGGTGTACAAAGGTAGCCTAGATGAGCTCATAGAATGTTCTTGGGATAGTTTCTTAGCACATTCTGGCACCAACCAGAGAGCGAGCTTTCCTAGATCTGGTATTGTGCCACGAGATAGGATTAATTGGCAATCTCATAGTGAAGGTGCCCCTTGGTAGCAGCAATCATAATATGATCGAATTTTACTTTCAGTTTGAGTGAGAGAAGAGTGGCTCCAAGATTTGTATTTTAAACTTAAATATGGACAATTAGGAGGGCGGAGAGGTGATTGTGTAATGGTATTGTCACTGGACTAGTAATCCAGAGTCCCAGGGTAATGCTTTGGGGACTGGGTTCGAATCCCACCATGGCAGATAGTGCAATTTGATTCAGTAAAAACCTGGAATTAAAAGTCTGATGACTGAAACTATTTTCGATTGTTGTAAAAACCCAACTGGCTCACTAATGCCCTTTAGGGAAGGAAGTCTGCTGCCCTTACCTGGTCTGACCTAATCCAGACTGTTAGCAATGTGGTTGACTCTGAAATGTCCCCTTAAATGGCCTAGCAAGCCATTCAGTTGTTTCAAACCACTAAAAAATCTAAAAGGAATGGACCTAGACACCGGAAATAACAACAGCAAACTCTAGATTTAATCTTCAGTTCTCCCAAGACCACTTCCTCAAGACTATACAGCACTTTGCTGCCATCTCTGGTGGGTCTGTCTTGCCAGTGGGACAGGACATACCTAGGGATGGTGATGGAGAATCTTGCACATTACCTGTAAAGTATGAGTCTGTGAGTGTGACTACGTTAGGTAGTTGCTTAACTAATCTGTGAGACACCTCTCCCAGTTTTGGCACAAATCCTAAGATGTTAATGAGGAGAACTTTGCAGGATCAACTGGGTTGGATGTGCCTTTGTCATGTGCACTGCCCTGTTAATGCCCGCTGGTCCAGCCGTTTGTTTTTTATTCATTCACAGGATGTGGGCGTTGCTGGCTAGGACAATATTTATTGCCCATCTCTAATTGCCCTTGAGAAGGTGGTGGTGTGCTGCCTTCTTCAATCGTGCAGTCCATGTGCTGTAGGAATACCTACAGTGCTGTTAGGAAGGGAGTTCCAGGATTTTGACCCAGCGGCAGTGAAGGAACTAATTATAGTTCCAAGTCAGAATGATATGTGACTTCGAGGGGAGCTTGCAGGTGATAATGTTCCCATGCATCTGCTGCTCTGGCCTTCTAGTGGTTGAGGTCCTGTATTTGGAAGGCGCTGTCGAAGGAGACTTGGTGAGTTGCTGCAGTGCAATTTGTAGATGGTACACACCACTGTCGCTGTGCATTGGTGGTGGAGGGAGTGTCCATGTTTAAGATGGTTGATGGGGTGTCCATCAAGTGGGCCGCTTTGTCCTGGATGGTGTTGAGCTTCTTCAGTGTTGTTGGAGCTGCATTCACCTGGGCAAGTGGAGAGTACTCCATCACACTCCTAACTTTGTAGATGGTGGACAGGCTTTGGAGAGTCAGGAATTGAGTTACTCTCCACAGAATTCCCAAGCTCTGACCTGCTCTTGTAGCCACAGTATTTATATAGCTGATCTAGTTCAGTTTCTGGTCAATGGTAACCCCCCAGAATGTTGATCGTGGGAATTCAGTGATGGTAATGCCATTGAATGTCATGGGGAGATGGTTAGATTCTCTCTTGTTGGAGATGATTATGCCCAGCACTTTTGTGGTGCGAATGTTACTTGCCATTTACAGCCCAAGCCTGGACATTGTCCAGGTCTTGCTGCATTTGGACATTGACTGCTTCAGTAACTGAGGAGACGCGAATGGTGCTGAGCATTGTGCAGTCATCAGTGAACATCCCCACTTCTGACCTTATGATGGAGGGAAGGTCATTGATGAAGCAGCTGAAGATAGTTGGGAGCAGGACACTACTTTGATGAACTCCTGCAACAATTTCCCAAGACTGAGATGATTGACCTCTAACAACCATAACTATCTTCCTTTATGCTAGCTATGACCCCAACCAGTAGAGAGTAATTCCCCTGATTCCCATTGACTTCAGTTTTGTTAGGGCTTCTTGATGCCTCATTCAGTCAAAGGCTGCCTTGATGTCAAGGGCAATCACTCTCACGTCACCTGTTGAGTTCAGCTCTTTTGTTCATGTTTGGACCAAGGCTGTGATGAGGTCAGGAATGGAGTGGCCCTGGCAGAACCCAAACTGGGCATCAGTGAGTCAGGTTACAGCTGCATTAGTGTTGCTTGATAGCAGTGTCAATGACCCCTTCCACCACTTTGCTGATGATCAAGAGTAGAGTGATGGAATGGTAATTGGGCAGGTTGAATTTGTCCTGCCTTTTGTGGGCAGGACATAACCTGGGTGATTTTCCACATTGCCAGGTAGATGCCAGTATTGTAGCTGTACTGGAACCGCTTGGCTAGGGGCATGGCTTGGCCTGGAGCACAAGTCTCCAGTGCTATTGCCGGAATGTTGTCAGGGCCCATAGACTTTGCTGTATCCAGTGCCTTCACCCATTTCTTGATATCATGTGGAATGAATTGGTGGAAGACTGGTATCTGTGACCTCAGGAGGAGGCTGAGATGGATCAGTCACTCGACACTTCTGGCTGAAAATGGCTGCAAATGCTTCAGACTTGTCTTTTGCACTGATGTGCTTGGCTTCCCATCATTGAGGATGGGGGTATTTGTGGAGTCTCCCCCTCCCATTGGCTGTTAATTGTACACCACCATTGGATGTGCCAGGACTGCAGAACTTAGTTCTGATGTGTTGGTGGTAGGATCACTTAGATCGATCTATCGCATGCTGCTTCCACTGTTTGGCATGCAAGTAGTCCTGTATTGTAGCTTCACCAGGTTGATACCTCATTTTTAGTTATGCCTGGTGCTGCTCCTGGTATGCCCTCCTGCACTCTTCATTGGAGCACCGTTGATCCCTTGGCTTGATGGTAATGGTAGAGTGGGGGGGAACCTGTCAGGCCCTGAGGTTGCAGGTATTGGTTGAATACAATTCTGCTGCTGCTGCTGATGGCCCACAGTGCCTCATGGATGTCCAGTTTTGAGTTGCTAGTTATGTTTAAAATCTATCCCATTTAGTACAGTAGTGCCACACAACCTGATGGAGGGTATCCTCAATGTGAAGACAGGACTTCATCTCCACAAGGACTGTGGTGGTTGCTCCTAGCGGTACTGTTTTTCTTACAATTAATTTGATTATTTGTTACAACTTAGTGGCTTGTTGGGCCATTTCAGAGGGCAGATAAGAGTCAACCACGTTGCTGTGAGTTTGGAGTCACATATAGGTCAGACTGGGTAAGGACAACAACCCATCTAAACCAGATGGGTTCATTACTCTGGTAATTTGATGGTTCCTGTTGCTGATACTGTCTTTTTATTCCTGATTTTTAAAAAATTTAGTAACTAAATTTAAATTCCTCAACTGCTGCAGTGATATTTGAACTCATGTCTCCAGATCGTTAGTCCAAGCAAATTGCTTGTCTAATAACATGTCCTGAGTTGGTAGTATCATGGTTAAGTTGTCAGCTGTTTAGGACTGAAATTAGGAGAAAGTTCTTCAGCCAGAGGGCTGTGAATCTTTGGAACTCTCTACCCCGGAGAGCTGTGGATGCAGTTGTTGATTATGTTCAAGGCTGACCTCAATGGTAAAACAAAAATACCTGGAAAAACTCAGCAGGTCTGGCAGCCTCTGCGGATAGGAGCACAGTTAACGTTTCGAGTTCGAATGACCCTTGAGTTCTGTTGAAGGGTCATTCGGACTCGAAACGTTAACTGTGCTCCTATCCGCAGATGCTGCCAGACCTGCTGAGTTTTTCCAGGTATTTTTGTTTTTGTTTTGGATTTCCAGCATCCGCAGTTTTTTTGCTTTTTGCTCTGACCTCAATGGTGTTTGGACTCTCAGGAAATCAAGGGATATGGGAATCAGCAGGAATGGAGTTGAGGTTGAAGATCAGCTATGATCTTATTGAAAAGTGGAGCAGAATTAAGGAACCAGATGGACTTCTCTTGCTCTTATTTCTTAATATTCACCAAAATCTTGTTCTTTGTGTGATTTAATTACTTTAATTGTAACTCCCAGTATACATCAGAATTGTGGCTATTATAAATTCTGTATGTACTGGGGTCCTTTTCTCACGTATGTGTGTATATATAGAGCAATGAAATATCATAAAGATCCTTCAGCATTCTCAGACTTTTTCACTGGAGAAATAAATGTTCATGGTTTTAAAACGTCAGTATTCAGTAGCTAATTTCTTTCCGTTTCTTCTGTTTGCATACGACTTCTGCAGTGGCATCTTTGGATGTTGGATTATTCATTCTGAGTGGCTAAGATTACAAAAGAATTGTAGCTAAGTCCAGCTTTGAACTCAAATTGCCTTTGAATGTAAAACTGCAAATCTGAAGAATAGTACCATTTGGGTAGATAACAATGACACAATCCCTCTTAATGGTCCTCAGAAATTATATACAACTGTGACTCGAGCAATCCTGACCTCTGCCTGTGAAGGCTTTGCATGAAGAATCAACAAGTTCTCTGGAATTCAAAATTTTAAACCAAAGTAACAAGCTTATAGTCAGAATAATTTGAAGGTATTGCCTTTTTTGGAAAAGGTAAAATACAAGAAGAAATAAGATTTAGAAACCATTATAATATTTGAAATAAAATAGATGGAAAAAAAGAAATTAAAATGAAGAAAGCGCTTGCATTTATACAAAGACTTTCACATTCCTGGGATGTCCTAAAGTACTTCACAGTTAAATGAATTACATTTGTCGTAGTCACTGTTATGCCAAAATGAAAACTACCACAGACGTCAGTTAGATAAATGACCAGCTATACTGTTGTCGTGGTGGCTGAGGGATATATGTTGGCTAGGACACCAGGAAACTGCCTCTGCTTTTCTTTGTATCTATGAGAGAATCGTAAATCCACCTGAATCAGCAGATAGGGTCTTGGTTTAACATCACCTGAAGAATAGAATTATATGTAAGAATTGAATATATAGTTTAAAAAAGCTTAAAAATTATTTTATAAGAGGCTTCGACATTCATTTCTTTACATTGTTTCACAAGTGACTCCAATCTGCCCATTACACCACCTGTGCAAAGGTGAATTGAGCAGTAATGCAAAGCATTAGTATGGAATTTGAATCTGCAACATTTCCCATTGTAATCAGTTCGTAATTATGTAAATCTTACTGTGAAGAAACAGCAATGTGGCATCTCTGTAGTGCCTTGTGACTCTCGTGGTCAACCAATAAAGCATATTGGCAAGATCTGGAAACAGCCACATCATCTGTCTTTTTGGCAGAAGGGATGGGTCCATGCCAAATAAGGTTAAGAAGGCATAAATTTCTCATCTCTTTGTGCAGTCCGCCTCACGTTTTGCAAGAATGTTTTTTGTACCCTTTGGTATGGCAGCTCTTTGCTGAAGGTCACAAAAAGTTAACTCTGTATGCAGTGCAATTAGCCCAGTTTCAGAAGACAAAGTCTTCTCCTTTCTTTGTGATATTTACCAGAAGCTGTTAATGGGGCAAGCAATTTGGCAAGTTATTAAATCCTGTGAATATCTACACACACGGCACTGGTTGTTGTCCTGTGTAATGCAATTTTCCAAAAAATGTGCAACAGGCAGTGAAAATGCTAGGATCTGGGTGGTAATCTCTCTCGTTGAAAATTATGGCTTTTCCTAACTATAAATTTTGTTATTGTTTTGTAATTCGTTTCTTGGCATCTGCATGTGAAACTGATTAATTTGAACACTTGTTCCAGTGGGGAATGCCATGTATGCAACACGTTACTAGAATCCATCCAGCTGAGTGAGGAAGAGTACAGCATATTACAAGAGTGTGTGATGAATAATATCATTCAAGGGACAGATGTTTTTAAAAAGACAACTCCTGAGGTAAGCAGTGCAGTTAGTTTAAAGGTGTTGTTTGCAAATTGTATAATAAGATTATTATAAACATTTGTACCACCTGTCTGTTCAGTTTTTAACTGAAAACATTGCAAAAATTATGGGCATGAATCAGTAAAGATTTTGAATCACTTGACTGCGTTAAAATCACATTTGGATTTGTGCTACAGCAGAGCTGCAAATAATTGCGGCTACCTGTTTGGCTCACGACCACCAAAAGGAGCATAATGGGTTTCAACTTGTAAATTGCTGGGAGGTCTATCAGTATTATCCTTCTCCCCCAAAGTTTGTTTGGAATAGCAGCATGTTCACCAGAGGTTTCGCCATCTTCTACCCACAAATATCAGTTTCAGGGTTAAAAACAAAAAAACTGCGGATGCTGGAAATCCAAAACAAAAACAGAATTACCTGGAAAAACTCAGCAGGTCTGGCAACATCGGCGGAGAAGGGTCATGAGGACTCGAAACGTCAACTCTTTTCTTCTCTGCCGATGCTGCCAGACCTGCTGAGTTTTTCCAGGTAATTCTGTTTTTGTTTCAGTTTCAGGGTAATGTTTTACAATGCTTTAACCTGATTTTCACAGTATGTAAGTAGTAATGGACTGATGCCAACTATTCTGTTGTATCTGTATGAATATGCAGGATGCTTTATTCATACTGCTGTTGTTGCTTCTGTGTTTTCCTGTAGAAATTCTAAAATTATATTAAAATTGCAGAATGATTTGTTGCATTTTAAAGTTTTTCTGAAATGAAAGTTAATATCAGTGAAATGAGAAAGGTTTATGACATTTAACTGTTACTGAGATGATTTTGGCTGCCAATTGTGAATCATCTGATTAAATGAAGTTTACTGCAAAATGTACTATAAAACCAGTGTAGATTGAATGGAATTACTATTTAAAGAAAAAATTGTAAAAGCAAATGGACTTTTTGTTTTGCGCACCAACAGATTTTAATATTTCCCCCTTTATATACCCATCACTACCAACAACAAGAGTTTGCATTCATATAGAGCCTTTAATGTAGTAAAACCTCATGATGCTTCAAAGAACGATTATTGAACAAAATTTACATAAGATATTAGAACGAATGACTAAATACTGCACTGTACTGGGGTATGGTTGAAAACGGGTGATGGAAGTAGGCAATCTTGATGATGGAATGGATATGGGTGTTCAGTTAGTTGCAATAACTTCAGTTTTAACAAGAGTCATTCCCCACCTCTGTCCTAGCGTTAACAAAGTTCCCCTACAGGTGACATTATCACTTGAACATATTCCCTGCACAGCTGCATCCTTTGCACCAACACCCCTTTATGTTGTTTATATTTATATTAAAACATCTCAAATTGGTGATCAACTCTATAATCCTGAGATCACTAACATGTCACCATTCTCAGAAGCTGCAAGATCTATTACATTCAAAGCAACCATCTCCTAACAAAGTCTGTATTGCCTCTGCTGAAACTCCTTGTCAGATAAATGCTGTCTTTGCCTGTTCTGTGTCAGCAATAATTTAACACCTAAAGCACTCTGTTATCCTTTTTAACTTAGATTGTCCTTCTAACAGAAACTTACTTAACAAGCCAAATCTAAACATCATTGTTGCAACATAAAGAGATTACAGTGATGCCAATATTAACTTGTTGAAACAATTTCAATAAAGACTAAAGACTTTAGCCAAGTCTTAATTTCCTGATGAAAGGTCATTTTGACCTGAAATGTTAACCTTTATTCTCTCCACAGATGTGCTTGGCTTGCTGAGTATTTCCAGCGTTTTTTACTTTTATTTTAGCTTCCTCGTCTTTCAGACCGTAGCCTGAAGGTGGCGCTTTTGTCACAGGAGCTTGAAATGTGCTTCATGTTTGTTTTTCAGACTTGTCCAGAACAAGCAAACTAATTTTTTTACATTGTTGTTGTATTTGCATTTTATTCTTCCGATGAATCTTAGGCAGTAAGTTATTGTGACCTGGAATTCACTGCCTGAAAGGATGGTCGAAACAGATTTAAATAGAAACTCCCAAAAGAGAATTGGATTATTGCTTGAAAAAGAAATATCTGTAGGCCTATGGGGAAAGAGCAGAGGAGTGGGTTTAATTTGAGTGTTCTTTCAAAGATTTGGCACATCCATAAAGGGCAGAATGGCCTTTTTCAGTGCTATGTGATTCTATGAACTGGTGTTCCAAAGTTTCTACTAATACAACTCTTGGTACAGCTGCTCGGGGATATGCAAGAGTAAAATGGGCTGCTGAATATTGCCCTGTATTTGTGATTACCTTTAACCTCTGCTTGGTCCTCTCTCTGCCAGAAAAAGAGATTGAGAATTTCTTGTTTCTAGTATTGTAGACATGAATCTGGATTCTGTCTAGAATGTCAATGTTCTTGGAGTCATACAGTTTGCACTTTAATTTTTAATAGCACAATTTCAGATCAAAATATTAATTTGTAATATTTTGGAATAAGGAAAAAGAAAAGCCAACTTGAGTCTCATGTTTCTGAAAAGCAGCAACTGATCCCATTCAGGTGAAAACTGGCTGCTTTATTTTTAAAAAAATTCTTCCCCTTCACTAATGATATTTAGGAACACTTGGGACTAATTCTAGTGTCATCTGAGATTAGCTAAAGCTATCTAAACTAAGTATCAAACCAGGGATCATCCTGTATGCTCAGTGCCAAGCCGATCATGTATTTTACTCACTAAACCATCCAGAGACCTAGTACATTTAAAATACCTAAATTCAACACATCCCTGATTGCTCACTTGTTTGTTGTGAGTAGGTTAGTCATACTGGCCAGGAAGGCCTCAATGTTAATCGTTTCGAGTCCTCATGACCCTTCAACAGAACTATATTTCACCCCTTCCTTGGATTCACCTAGTTCTGTTGAAGGGTCATGAGGACTCGAAACGTCAATTCTTTTCTTCTCCGCCGATGCTGCCAGACCTGAGTTTTTCCAGGTAATTCTGTTTTTGTTTTGGATTTCCAGCATCCGCAGTTTTTTTTTCTGTTTTTATCTCAATGTTAATCCTCAATTTCTAGAGTTAGCTGAAATAATAGGATATTTTTGAGGAATTTTTGGCCTGAATTTTCTTTTGGTACAATTGCAGCATAGTGCAACAGTTTATTCTGCCCAGCCTGACCCTCATTTGAGAAATATAGTCCAGCACCAGAATGTGCGCATATGAGTAGCAGGCAATGGTGCACTGCATCTGGATTTAAATGCCTGTCGCAGCTTAAAAGGCCAAATATCTTGTGTTTTTAAAAAATATGAAGCAGAATGAGAGTTAAAATGAAGAAGTTGCATTGAACATCCCTATCATCAATGAAGATGGAGTTAAGCGTGTGAATACAAAAGACAAGAGCGCTCACAACCACCTTAAACCAGTTGTGATTCATGGCTTCCTCATGAGATTCCCACCATCATGGATTTCCAGTCCGCAACCAGTTTGATTCATTGGATATAATAAAGACTACTGGTCCTGACAGTATGCCAGCAATAGTACTGAAGACCTGTACACAACAACTTGCTGCACTTCCAGTGAAGCTATTCCATTACATCCACAACACTGGTATCTTCTTGACAATGTGGAAGATTGCCTGTGTGTTTCCTGTCCATCATCAACTAACTAATTGCCAAGGACTTGTGCCAAAATTGGGAGAGCTGTTCCATAGAGTAGTTAAGCAATGGCTTGACGGTCGTACTTGCCAAATCATACCTTACACCCAATGTCCCAGAATCCTCCATCACCATCCCTAGGTAAGGCTTGTCCCACCAGCACAGATCGCCCAGAGGTGCTGACAGTGGTATATTGTCAGGAGGGAGTAGCCCTGGGAGTCCTCAGCATTGACTTTGGATCTCATTATGTTTCATGGCATCAGGTCAAACGGCCAAGGAAACCTTCTGCTGATTATCACCTACCATTCTCCTTCAGCTGATGAATCCGTGCTCTTCCATGTTGCATACCACTTTGAAGAAGCACTAAGGGTGATAAGGGCACAAAATATACTCTGGATGATGGACTTCAAGACCACCATGGACTAGCTCTCCCGCACCACTGCTCACGGAGCTGGCTGAGTCCTGAAGGACTGTTATGATTCCCAGCTGAGGTTACCACTGGACAAGCCTGATCCCAGGGTGGAACCCAGTTTGATAGATCCTAACTTTTATTAGTTTGTTTAAAGGTGTGGAGAGGGGCTACTGAACAGAGTCACCAGAATCAGCTAATGAACTTGTAGCAAAAGCATAATACATATATTTATTAAGGAAGAAAAGATGAAGTTTATTACGATACTCCTTCGTCCAAAGCTATACCTTTACAGATATATACAGATTTGTATGGATAACTGGGTTTGCAGCAGGTGGTGAAAGAACAAACGCAAGGGAAAAGTTTACTTGACCCTGCCCTCATCAATCTACTTGTCTTTGATGCATCTATCCATGATAGTATTAGTTGGAGTAACCACCACATAGCCCTTGTGAAGACTAAATCTCATCTTTGCAATGAGCACACTCTCCAACATGTGTTGTTACTTCCCAAGTTCATTCCATCTTTCCTGAACCTGTGTTTGAATCACTCCAGTCAGGTTTCCACTCCTGCCACAGTACCTAAACAGCTTAGAATGTCATTTGTGACTTGATATGTAACTGTGACAAAGGTAAATTTCCCCCCCTCATCCTTCTCGACCTGTCTGCAGCCTTTGACATGGTTGACCACACTATTTTCCTCCAACGCCTCATCACTGTTGCCCAGCTGGGTGGGATCTGGTTCCATTCTTCTCTATCTAATCGTAGCCAGAGAATCACTTGCAGTAGCTTCTGATCCTGTTCCCATACTGCTACCTCTGGTGTCCCTCAAGATGAGATTCTAATCTCCTATTCATGCCAATGCTAAGACTGTCTATTTCCACCTCCATAACATTGCTCAGCTTCACTCCTGTCTCAGCTCATCTGCTGCTGAAATCCTCATTCATGCCTTTGTTATCTCTAGACTTGCCTAATCAAATGCCTTCCTGGCTGGTCTCCTACATCCTACCCTCCATAAGCTTTGAGGTCATCCAGAACTCAGCTGCCTGTGTCTTAAATTGCAGCGCCCTGTTCCCCTATAACTGTGCTCATTGACTTACATTGGCTTCCAGTCAAGCAATGCTTTGATTTTAAAATTCTTATTCTTGTTTTCAAATTCCTGCACAGCCTTGGCCCTCCCTATTCTTGCAATCTCCTCCAGACCTACACCTTCCAAGACAACTGCCCTCCTCTAATTATAGCCATATGTGCATTCCCAGTTATAGCTGCTCCATCATTGGTGGCTGTGCCATCAGTTCCCTTGGCCCCAAGTTCTGGAATGCCCTCCGTATATCTCTCTGCCTCTCTCTCTCAATTTCTTCCTTTAAGAAACTCCTTAAAACCTACTTCTTTGACCGAACATTTGGTCATCTGACCTGATATCACCTTGTGGCTCAGTGGAATGCTTTCTTTTATAATGCTCCTGTGTTTCATTATGTGAAAGGTGCTATATAAGTTCTGCAACAGTACCACTGCTAAATGAGTTAGACATAGAACAGATCGAGTGGCTCAAAATTGGGTATCCATGAGGTGCTATGGCCCATTATCAACAGCAGAATTGTATTCAACCACAATCGGTAATGTTATGACCCAACATATTCCAATCTGCTATTACCATCAAGGCAGAGGACCAACCCTGGTTCATGGGAGTGTAGAAAAAGCATGCCTGGAGAACCACCAGACATGCATAAACATAAGATGTCAACCTAGTGAAGCTGCAACACAGGACTGCGCTCATGCTAAAATTGGAAGCAGAACACTATAGACACAACTAAGCAATCCCACATCCAATGGATCAGATTGAAGTTCTGCAATCCCATCTCATGAATGGTGGTTGACAATTAAACAAATAAGTGGAGAGAAGACTCCAAAAACATTCCCATCCTCAGTGATGGCTGAGCACAGCACATCAGTGCAAAAGGCAAAGCTGATGCATTTGCAACCACCTTCAGCCAGAAATGCTAAGCAGATGATTCATCTCTGCTTCCTGCTGAGGTCCCCAGCATCACAGATGCTAGTCTTCAACCAATTCAATTCACTCCATGTGATATCAAGAAATGGCTGAATACACTGGATACAACAAAGTCCTGACAGCAACCCCAGCTGTAGTCTTGAAGGCTTGTGCTCTGGAATTAGCCGCACCTTAGCCAAGTACAGGTACTACACTGGCACTGACAATGTGGAAAATTACCCAGGTATGTCCTGTCCACAGCTAACAGGACAAATGCAATCTGGCCAATGATTGCCCATCAGTCTACTCTCATTCATCAGGGAAGTGATGGAAGATGCCATTGGCTGGACTTGATGGGTTGCATCCGAGGATATTAAAGGAAGTAGCTACAGAGATAGTGGATGCACTGATAGTAATCTTCCAAGAATCCTTAGATTCTGGAAAAGTCCCAGAGGATTGGAGATCGGCCAATGTAACAGCCTTATGCAAAAAGGGAGGGAAACAAAAAAACAGGTAATTATGGGCTGGTGACTAGTGGAGTTCCGCAGGGGTCAGTGTTGGGACCACAACTTTTCACTTTATACATTAATGATCTAGATGAAGGAACTGAGGGCATCCTGACTAAGTTTGCAGATGATACAAAGATAGGTGGAGGGACAGGTAGTATTGAGGAGGCGGGGAGGCTGCAGAAGGATTTGGACAGGTTAGGAGAATGGGCAAAGAAATGGCAGATGGAATACAACGTGGGGAAGTGTGAGGTCATGCACTTTGGTAGGAAGAATAGAGGCATAGACTATTTTCTAAATGGGGACAGAATTCAGAAATCTGGAGTGCAAAGGGACTTAAGAGAAACCTGGACTAGGACTCCCAACGTTAATTTGCAGGTTGAGTCGGCAGTTAGGAAGGCAAATGCAATGTTGGCATTTATTTCGAGAGGACTAGAATATAAAAGCAGGGATGTGCTGCTGAGACTTTATAAGGCTCTGGTCAGACCACATTTAGAATATTGTGAGCAATTTTGGACCCCGTATCTCAGGAAGGATGTTCTGGCCCTGGAGAGGGTCCAGAGAAGGTTCAGGAGAATGATCCCAGGAATGAAAGGCTTAACATATGAGGAACGTTTGAGGACTCTGGGTCTATACTCGATGGAGTTTAGAAAGATGAGGGGGGATCTGATTGAAACTTACAGAATACTGAAAGGCCTGGATTGAATGGACATGGGGAAGATGTTTCCATTAGTAGGTGAGACTAGGACCTGAGGGCACAGCCTCAGAGTAAAGGGAAGACCTTTTAGAACAGAGATGAGGAGAAACTTCTTTAGCCAGAGAGTGGTGAATCTATGGAATTCATTGCCACAGAAGGCTGTGGAGGCCAGGTCATTGAGTGTATTTAAGACCAAGACAGATAGGTTCTTGATTGGTAAGGGAATCAAAGGTTACGGGGAGAAGGCGGGAGAATGGGGTTGAGAAACTTATCAGCCATGATTGAATGGCAGAGCAGACTCGATGGGCCAAATGGCCTAATTTCTGTTCCTATTTCTTATGATCTTATGGTTAGCTTAACATCTGTCATTGGGAAAATGTTGGACTCTATTATAAAGGATGTAATAGCAGAGCGTTTAGCAACACACAATCTAATCAAACAGAATCAGCATGGCTTAATGAAGGGGAAATCATGCCTAACAAATTTATTAAATTCTTTGAGGAGCTAATGAGCAGGATCGATAAAAGGGAACCAGTCGATGTAATATATTCAGATTTCCAAAAGGCGTTCAATAAGGTACCGCACATAAGGCTACTTAGTAAGATAGGAGTCCATGGTGTTGAGGGTGGTATATTAGCATAGATAGAGGATCGGCTAACTAATAGAAGACAGAGTTGGGATAAGGGGTCCTTTTCGGGATGGCAACCTGTAACTAATGGGGTGCCACAGGGATCGGTGCTGGGGCCTCAATTATTTACAATATATATTAATGACTTAGTACATTCACTTGCCTCATCTATCACCAAGTTTGCAGATAATACAAAAATAGGTGAGAAGCAAGTGGTGAGGATGGCACAAGGAGTCTACAGAGGGATATGGACAGGTTAACCGAGTGGGCAAAAACTTGGCAGATGGAATATAATGTGGGAAGATGTGAGGTTATGCACTTTGCCAGGAAGAATAGAGGAGCTGAATATGATTTAAATGGAGAAAGACTACAGAAAGCTACAGCACAAGGATTTGGGAATCCTTGTGTACGAATCCCAAAAAGCTAATATACAAGTTCAACAGCTAATAGGGAAGGCAAATGGAATGTTGGCCTTTATTTCAAAAGGAATGGAGTATAAAAATAGGGAAGTCTTGCTAAAACTATACAAGGCACTCGTTAGACCACACCTAGAATATAGTGAACTGTTTTGGTCCCCTTATCTAAGGAAAGGTATACTGCCACTGGAGGCAGTCCAGAGAAGCTTCACTAGGCTGATCCCCCATTTGGAGGGATTTTCTTATGAGGAGAGGTTGAGTAGGTTGTGCCTATACTCATTGGAGTTTAGAAGAATGAGAGGTGACCTTATTGAAAGATATAAGATTCTTAGGGTGCTTGCCAGGGTAGATTCTGAGAGGTTGTTTCCCCTTGTGGGAGAATCTTGGACCAGAGGGCATAATCTCTGAGTGAGGGGTTGCCCATTTAAAACAGAGATGAGGAGGAATTTCTTCTCTGAGGGCAGTCAGTCCATGAATTCTTTACAGCAGAGGCCTGTAGAGGCTGTGTCATTAAGAATGTTCAAGACTGAGATAGGCAGATTTTTTATCAGTAAGGGAATCGAGGATTATGGGGAAAAGGCAGGAAAGTGGAGTTGAGGAATATCAGATCAGCCAAGATCTCATTGAATGGCGGAGCAGACTCAATGGGCCGAGTGACCTACTTCTGCACCCACGTCTTATGGTCCTATGGACAGTGTATTCAAGCAGAACTTACTCAGCAAAAACCTGCTCAACGATGCTCAGTTTGGGTTCCGCCATGGCTGCTGTTATGACTGGTACCCGGGCAATTTGTTAACTTCCCGAACGGGATCCCAATTTTGTTATGCTCACAGATGAGGAGGAATGAACTGGCACTCCTTTATTCAACCCCCTTGGTTGGTCGCAACAAGATTAATTTAAAAAGATTCCCTCCCCCCACCCCCCAACTCCGCCCCCCACCGTGGATACCTTTTCCCAGTCTAAATGTATTTAGTTTGAGATGGAGTCAATTTAACCAGACTTTAAGTCAAAGAGTAACTTTATTAGTTAATGAAACCCAAGGGAGATAAAATAAAAACATAACATGCATACGCACAGATCAGAAATGAGATGTTAAGAATCCAAATAAAAGTTTTTTTAAAAATACGAATCAGTCTTTGGCTTGTCTGTGAGGCATAGATGGCGGTACGTTGCAGCTGTTAAGTTGGATAATTCTGGTAGAGTTGACTTTGGCAATTTCGAAGTTGATTCTGCAGGGTAGTTGAAGAGGCTGTCCTATTTCCTTTTTGATTGTGGCTTCTGCTAAGCCTTGCCTCCAGCAACAGAGAGAGAGAGATAGACTTTACCTGCAGCTGCAGTGGTGACTGGTTGAAGATCTTGTGCTGTCACTCTCATAGCACACACTGCACTGCCCTGCAGTTAGCTTTTTAACCCATTTTCCCTGTGTATTTCATTAGTGGAAATAATCATCTTGCACCCATCTCATAACTATTTACACATTCTGAGATATATATCAACAGGAGATGGATTTTTGGGTGACTGCTGAGATGTGCAAATCAGTCTCTTGTCTTCACAACCACAGGAGATTAAAGTTCAATTGTTTGCATCTCTTCTATTTCCTTTTCAAGTGTCCCTGCTTGAAGAAGGCCACCTTTTCTGGTGCGACATTCCATCTTCTCTCAGGACAGGTCTGTCAGTATAATCCACGTTAAGAATTTTCCAGAAAGTGGTCTCTTTACATTATCAACCATCTTTTGTTCAGTGTCCTTGCTTGTATTTCTTTAAAAACACACCAGCTTTCCCTATAGTTCAATATATCCGTAAGTAATTTGTGACTGTAATCAGCTTTTCTTGACACTGCTCTGCTCCAAATCTCATTATTCATAACTTTGGTCCAAACATGGACAAAAGTGCTGAATTCCAGAGGTGAAGTAAGAGTAACTGCCTTTGACAGCAAGGAAGCCTTTGACCAGTTGTGGCACCATAGAGCCCTAACAAAATGGAGGTCAATGAGAATCAAGGGGAATGCTCTCCACTGGTTGGAGTCATACCCATCATGGTAATAACCACATAGAGGTTGTGGTTATTAGAGGCTAATCATCTCAGCCCTAGGAAATTGTTCCAGGGGTAGTGTTCCTTAGGATAGTACCCTGGGTCCAATCATCTTCACCTGCTTCATCAATGACCTTCACTGCATCATGAGGTCAGAAGTGGGGATGTTGGCTGATGATTGCAATATTCAGTACCATTTGCAACTCCTCAGATACTGAAGCAAAACATTCAGGCATAGGCTGATAAATGGCAAGTAACATTCATGCCAGACAAATGCCAGGCAATGGCCTCTACATTACCATTTCTGAATCCCCCAACATCAACATCCTGGACTGACCAGAAACTTAACTGGACCAACCATATAAACACTCTGAACACAAGAGCAGCAAATAATTAACTTCCTGGACACCGCCCCCCCCCCCCCCAAAAAGCCTCTCCACCATCTAACAAGGCACAAGTCAGGAGTGTGATGGAATATTCTCTACTTACCTGGATGAGTGCAATTCCAACAACATTCAAGGAGCTCAACACCATCCAAGACCAAGCAGCCTGCTTGATCAGTACCCCATCCACAACCTTAAACAAACACCTTCTCCATCGCCAACACACAAGGCAACTGTGTGCATCATTGACAAGATGCACTGCAGCAACTCATCTAGGCTCCTTTGACAGCAACTTGACGAACCAACTTATACCACCTGGACAGCAGGTGCATGGGAACACCACCACTTGCAAGTTCCCCTCCAAGTCACATGCCATCCTGACCTGGAACCAAATCACCGTTACTTCACTGTCACTGGGTAAAAAATTTAGAACTACCTCCCTAACATCACTGAGGGTGTACCTACAACACATGGACTACAGGGGATCAAGAAGGTGGCTCACCACCACATTCTCAAGGGCAATTGGGGATGGGCAATAAATGCTGGCCTTGGCAGCAATGCTCAGATGCCAGAAACAATTTTTTAAAAAAGGAGCCTAAAAAATCAAGTGGCAGTTACTCACCAATAAGCTGCCCACAGATGCTCAGTTCAGGTTCTGCCGGGACCTCTTTGCTCCAGGCCTCATTACAATGCTTGAAGTGCTACATTTCAGTGTTAGGGGGAATGACTACCTTTGACATCAAAGCAGCATTTGATCAAGTTTGAGAGCAACAAATTCTCATAAAACTTAAGTCATTGGGGTCAGGGAGAAAACTTGAGTACTGGAGTCATGCCTAACATAGGAACATAGTTGTGCTTGTTTGAGGCCAGTCCTTGAAGCCCCAGGACATCACAGCAGTAGTTCCTCAGGACAGCATATAACTTCAGCTGCTTCATCAATAACCTGCTATCTATTACAAGGTCAGAAGTGGGCTTGTTCACTACTGATTGCACAGTGTTCTGTTCTATTTACAATTACTTTGAAGTAGTGCATGCCTGCATGCAGCAAGACCTGGACTATGTTTTAGGCTGATGAGTGGCATGATAATAAATAATTGTGCCAGGCAATGACCATCTTCAGTAAGAGAGTTTAACCACCTCCCCATGACATCACTGTGTTCCCCCAGCTAATCTGCTGTAGATACTTGCTGACAGCATTTGTAGGTGACCCTGTGGTGACATGGGAATGTGAGTTGGTCTATGTAGAGAATATATATTATTTGATGTAATGGCCTAGAGATTGAGCCATGGCCATTTTTGGGAACACAGGATATGTAGATTGTGCCCTTCAGTGGCTGAATGTTGAGATCTGAGATTCTCCAGCGTTTTTTTTTTATTAACTCACAGGATGTGTGCTTCGCTGGCTGGGCCAGCATTAATTGCCTATCTCTAGTTGCCCTTGAGAAGGTGGTGGTGTGCTGCCTTGAACTGCTGCAGTCCATGTGGTATAGGTACACCCATAGTGCTGTAAGGAAGGGAGTTCCAGAATTTTGATTCAGTGACAGCGTAGGAATGGTGATATATTTCCAAATCAGGATGGTGAGTGACTTGGAGGGGAACTTGCAGGTGGTGGTGTTCTCATCTATCTGCTGCCCTCTGTCCTTCTAGATGGTAGTAGTCGTGGGTTTGGAAGGTGCTGTCAAAGGAGCCTTTGTGAATTCTTATCATGCATCTTGTAAATAGCACACACTTCTGCTACTGTGCATTGGTGGTGGAGGAAGTTAATGTTTATTTGTGAATGTGGTGCCAATCAAGCAGGCTGCTTTGTCCTGGACGATGTCAAGATTCTTGAGTGTTGGGGAGCTGCACTCATCCAGGCAATTGGGGAGTATTCCATCACACTCCTGACTTGTGCCTTGTAGATGGTGGACAGGCTTTGGGGAGTCTTGTGAGTTACTCGTCGCAGGATTCCTAGCCTCTGACCTGCTCTTGTAGCCACAGTATTTATATGGCTAGTCCAGTTCAGTTTCTGGTCAATGGTAACCCCCAGGATGTTGACAGCGGGCGATTCAGTGATAGTAACGCCATTGAACGTCAAGAAGCGATGGTTGGATTCTCTCTTGTTTTAGATGGTCATTGCCTGATACTTGTGTGGCACAAATGTCACTTGTCAGCCCAAAACTGGATATTGTGCGGGTCTTGCTGCATTTGGACATGGACTGCTTCAGTATCTGAGGAGTCGCGAATGGTGCTGAACATTGTGCTATCCTCAGTGAACATCCCCACTTCTGACCTTATGATGGAAGGAATGTCATTGATGAAGCAGCTGAAAATGGTTGGGCCTAGGTCACTACCCTGAAGAACTCCTGCAGTGATGTCCTGGAGCTGAAATGACTGATCTCTAACAACCACAACCATCTTCTTTTGTGCTAGGTATGACTCCAACCAGCGGAGATTTTTCCCCCTGATTTCCATTGGCTCTTGTTTTGCTAGGGCTCCTTGATGCTATACTCAGTCAAATGTGGCCTTGATGTCAAGAGCAGTCACACTCACCTCATCTTGGGAGTTCAGCTCTTTTGTCCATGTTTGAATCAAGGCTGTAATGAGGTCAGGAGCTGACTGGCCCTGGTGGAACCCAAACTGGGCATCAGTCAGCAGGTAATTGCTGAGCAAGTGCCGCTTGATAGTACTGTTAATGACCCCTTCCGTCACTTTACTAATGATCGAGAGTAGACCGATGGGGCTGTAATTGGTCGGGTTATATTTGTCCTTTTTGTGTACAGGACATATCTGGGCAATTTTCCACATAGCTGGGTAGATTGCCAGTGTTGTCCCTGTACTGGAACAGCTTGGCTGAGGGCATGGCAAGTTCTAGAGCACAAGTCTTCAGTATTATTGCTGGAATATTGTCAGGGCCTATAGCCTTTGCAGTATCCAGTACCTTCAGCTGTTTCTTGATATCACGTGGAGTGAATTGAATTGGTTGAAAATTGGCATCTGTGATGCTGGGGACCTCTAGAGGTGGCTGAGATGGATCATTCACTCGATACTTCTGATTGAAGATTGTAGCAAAGGCTTCAGCCTTATCTTTTGCACCGACGTGCTGGGCTCCTCCGTCATCGAGGAGGGGATATTTGTGGAGTCTCCTCCTCCAGTGAGTTTTTTTAATTGTCCACCATCATTCATGACCGGATGTGGCAGGACTGCAGAACTCAAATCTGATCCATTGGTTGTGGAACTGCTTCGCTCTATCTATCACTTGCTGCGTATGCTGTTTGGCACACAACTAGTCCTGTGTTATAGCTTCACCGGGTTGATATTGGGTGCGTGGTCGCATTTCTGTATTACTGGCTAGGCACAAAGTGCGCTTAGGTGAAGAGGACTCCCAGCTTTGCTGCAGCTGCCCCCTGGTAAATCTTGTCAGGAATGAGGAGAGGAGGCCAGGACATGAGGTTGATTGGCGAATTGGGAGCCAGTGGGTAGATCGGGGGTTGGGAGAACTGAAAGTTTGGGAGAGGCAGGCTGGGATGCTGATTGGGGTTCGAGAGAGGCTGAAGGGGGCCATCTGGGATCAGGAGAAGGAAATTTGAAAGGTGGGATAGAGAGGAGAGGATTTAGAAGAGCCCAATTGGGATTGGGTGAGGGGGCCAGGGAAGCTGATTGGAAATTGGGAGAAGGAGATTTGGGGGGCCCGGGAGGAAATGGTTCATAAGAGCAACCTGATCAGCGAAGGTAATCAGGTGTTAGAATAGGTAGCTAGGGAAGGTGATCAAGTTTCAGGAGAGGCCAAGAGGGTTTGTGGGGGCAGGGGGACAGTTGTGGTTTGAGAGGGGCAGTAGGGGTGGGGGGGGGGGCTACCAGGAGATGTAGAAGCAAATTGGGGGGGTGGTTGAGAGAGGAGTCTGGGATTTGGGAATCCTGGTGATCAAGAGGGGGTTTAAACGTGCTTTTGGGAGATGCAGCAGTACTTGCATTCAAGTAAGTTACTTACTTTATGTTGAAGACGATCCCTAAGGCCAGTTTCCCTGAGTACAACTTGCAATGGAATGGGCTGCCTCAGGGCAAAGCAATTTTGGAGAGTGGACCTTAAACAGATGTTGGGCTCCTTAGAGCCTCTTGTTTGTCCTAACCGAAGATGGTGGTGGCACACTGACAGTACACGTTTTCTTTCTGACGTATTGGGGCCTTAGCCTGGACAACACCTGAAGTATGGGTACTGCACAGATAAATTTCTGTTTTGCAGGAGCTGTTTTTGCAATTTTACACAAAAAAAACCTCTTGGTTTGTTTGTATTCCTGCCAAGATTAGCAGTTTTAGCTTTTGGGACATGACTCTTATTGAACAATTTTATTTTTTATAGTTTTTCTTATATTCTTCTTCTTAATCTGCCATTTTAATACGATCATTCTATATCTTGTTTAATTAGCAATGCAGTGTTATTAGCAGTAAAACAATATAAACAATTGCGTGTTCAAGAGTATCTGTAAAAGTAATGTTTTTAATAGCTAGAAAATTCCAAAGATATGTCTTGTAACCTCTATCTGTATTTTATGTCTGTTGTGCTTAATTATGTCACTGCATTTGTGATTCAAGTTCCTTTTGTCATGTTTGTGCTTTGTGTGAAACTGGGGATTAATGAAGGCATAGTAGGTGTGGTCTCTTTTAGCTTGCATGCAAGGGTTGTGCTGACTTCGCTGAGATAATTGCTAAGTAGCTCAAATGAAAAGGTCAAGTCCTTCATCCAGATTTGCCCTTGGCATATTAATCATTTATGTGAACCCTTTAATTATTGGATAAAAGCAAAACACTGCCGATGCTGGAAATCTGAAACAAAAGTAAAAATAGCTGGAAAAACTCTGCAGGTCTGACAGCATCTGCAGAGAAGGATACAGTTAACATTTCAAGTCCGTATAACTCTTCATCAGAACTGAGAAAAAATAGAAATCAGGTGAAATATAAGCTGGTTGAGAGGGGTGGGACAGGTAGAGCTGGATAGAGGGCCAGTGATAGGTGGAGGCAAAGGAGAGATTGCCAAAGATATCATAAACAAAAAGACAAAGGGGTGTTGACAGTGGTAATATTAGCTAAGAAATGTGCTAAAAACAAAAAAAACTGCGGATGCTGGAAATCCAAAACAAAAACAGAATTACCTGGAAAAACTCAGCAGGTCTGGCAGCATCTGCACAAATTGAAAACCCAAGCTCCATTTCATCCTTGATAATGACTAATTGCTGCTGGAAAATCCAATAATTAAACCCTTAAAATGTGCTAATGGTGACACTAAGGGTTTAATTATTGGATTTTCCAGCAGCAATTAATCATTATCAAGGATGGAATGGAGCTTGGGTTTTCAATTTGTGCAGCAACATTTAAACATTACCGGTATAGGAAACAGTTTAGTGCTGTAAAATTCTATTCTACTTTTATTTAAAATCAGAAAACAAAGGTGAAAAACAAAATCTAACCTCACCACTAAAATTTTAATGTGATGGATGCCAACAGCATAAAAAATTAAGTTGAAAAATATAAACAATGGCCAGGTGTTCAATAAGTGGCTATTACCTTTTTTTCAGAGTTTTTAAAAATATCAGATAAATCACAAATAGATTGAAGAAAAAATTTCACATTCCACAGCCTGAAGATGAAAAGATAACTCACGTGATACCTTTGCTGCACACCAGCTGAATGAGGGATTTTAAAAAATTCATTCACAGGATGTGGGCTTCGCTGGCTGGGGCAGCATTCGTTGCCCATCCCTAGTTGCCCTTGAGAAGGTGGTGGTGAGCTGCTTTCTTGAACCGTTGCAATCCATGTGGTGTAGGTATACCTGCAGTGCTGTTAGGAAGGGAGTTCCAGGATTTTGACCCAGACAGTGAAGGAACGGCGATATATTTCCAAGTCAGGATGGTGTGTCACTTGGAGGGGAACTTCCAGGTGGTGGTGTTCCCATTTATCTGCTGCCCTTGTCCTTCTAGGTGGTAGTGGTTGTGGGTTTGGAAGGTGTTGTCTAAGGAGCCTTGTTGAATTCCTAAGATTCCACATTTATTCAATGATCCTGTCAGTGTCTTAATTTTTCCAACAGTGGTTATTTGCTAGTGAAGTATTTAATGTCTCTGGATAGGAGAGGTGGGGGAGGGATAGTGAACTATTGCTCTCTGTTAGCAGCTGGTAGCAATATTTAGGATTTTGCTGCCTGTTTTTCTCCATTTATTCTTAGGCTTACAAAGCAGTTATTTATGATACAATTGGAAAGATAGGTTTATTTTTCCGTAGGGTATGTTAAAATTACTGAAGGAAAATTTAGCACAACAGGCTTAAGTATGTGAGTAGTATGGCAGGTTAGAGCATATTCTGCAATTTTCTTTAACAGAATGGCAAAATTATATTTTCCCCACTGGCAGTAGAATTAAAGACAATCAGAGCAAATAGAGAAGGTTGAAATAGATGAGGTTAATATACAAAACAAAATAAGCAGAAGGTAGAAGTGGAAACAGTTTTATGATCACTTGATAGGATTAGTTTTTGTTTTCAAATGGAATTTGAATGAATGTTTGTTTATTTTAACAGTTTCATGAGTATCTCAAACTTCCCAATCTTATTGTAAGGCCCATGAATCTTGGCCAGAGTGGGTAAGGGGGGTGGTTGGGTGTGAATGGGAGGTCAGAGGGCATGAAGACTAGGGTGCCTAACATTCGTGTACAGACTGGGCTGATGTCCCATGGTACCAAGATGAGCTTTCTAACCTGCCCACCTCGGCATCTGACATCCCATCATGAAAATAGCGTGGGCAGGCACTGCCAGGAAGGAGACGGGATTGCGACATCTGGAAATGTCCTGACTCATGTTCCTACATCAAAGATGAAAATCCACATCCTTGTATCCAGGAATATTTAGGACCCAGTTCTGACCTCTTTTTGAACCAGATATCTATTATAGCCACAATCCCTTTTTCATGTGTCTGTCGGAGCCTGCAGCTCACCAATATTATTTACTACATTATGTACATTGACATACGTGCACTGTAAACCTATTTTTTTTTTTTCAAACATACAAACATAGAAAATAGGAGCAGGAGTAGGCCATTCACCCCTTCGAGCCTGCTCTGCCATTCACTATGATCATGGCTGATCATTCAACTCAATAGCTTGCTCCCGCTTTTTCCCCATATCCTTTGATCCCTTTCGCCCCAAGAGCTAAATCTAACTCCTTCTTGAAAATATACAATGTTTTGGCCTCAACTGCCTTCTGTGGTAGTGAATTCCATAGGCTCACCACTCTGGGTGAAGAAATTTCTCCTCATCTCAGTCCTAAATGGTCTCCCCCATATCCTCAGACTGTGACCCCTGGTGCTGGACTCCCCCACCATCGGGAACATCCTTCCTGCATCTACCCTGTCTAGTCTTGTTAGAATTTTATAGGTTTCTGAGATCCCTCCTCCTTCTTCTGAACTCCAGCGAATGTAATCTTAACTAACTCAATCTCCTCATATGTCAGTCAAGCCATCCCAGGCATCAGTCTGGTAAACCTTTGCTGCACTCCCTCTATAGCAAGAACATCCTTCCTCAGATAAGGAGGCCAAAACTGCACACAATATTCCAGGTGTGGTCTCACCAAGGCCCTGTATAATTGCAGCAAGACAACCCTGTTCCTGTACTCGAATCCTCTAGCTATGAAGGCCAACATACCATTTGCCTTCTTTACCACCTGCTGCACCTGCATGCTTACCTTCAGTGACTGGTGTATGAGGACAGCCAAGTCTCGTTGCACATTCCCCTCTCTCAATTTATAGCCATTCAGATAATAATCTGCCTTCCTGTTTTTGCTGCCAGAGTAGATAACCTCACATTTATCCACAATGTACTGCATCCGCCATGCATTTTCCCACTCACTCAGCTTGTCCAAATCACACTGAAGCATCTCTGCATCCTTCTCACAGCTCACCCTCCCACCCAGCTTTGTGTCATCTGCAAATTTGAAGATATTACACTTAGTTCCCTCATCTAAATCATTAATATATATTGTGAATAGCTGCCATTCGGAAAAAGACCCGTTTATTCCTACTCTTTGTTTCCTGTCTGCCAACTAGTTTTCTATCCATCTCAATACGCTATCTCCAATCCCATGCGCTTTAATTTTACATGCTAATCTCTTAAGTGGGACTTTATCAAAAGCCTTCTGAAAGTCCAAATAAACCACATCCACTGGCTCCCCCTCTACTAGTTGCATTCACGAAAAATTCCAGTAGATTTGTCAAGCATGATTTCCCTTTTTCGTAAATCCATGCTGATTCTGTCCGATTCTGCCACTGTTTTCCAAGTACTGTTATTAAATCTTTTATAATGGACTCTAGATTTTTCCCCACTACTGATGTCAGGCTGACTGGTCTATAATTCCCTGTTTTCTCTCTACCTCCCTTTTTAAATAGTGGGGCTATATTAGCTACCCTGCAATCTGTAGGAACTCTTCCAGAGTCTATAAAACCTCGGAAGATGACCAGCAATGCATCCACTATTTCTAGAGCCACTTCCTTAAGTACTCTGGGATGTAGATTATCAGGCCCTGGGGATTTATCGGCCTTCAATCCCATCAATTTCTCCAACACCATTTCCCTACTAATACTGATTTCTTTCAGCCCCTCCCTCTCACTAAACCCTGTGTTCCCCAACATTCCTGGTATGTTATTTGTGTGAAGACAGAACCAAAGTATGTATTTAGTTGGTCAGCCATTTCTTTGTTCCCCATTATAAATTCCCCTGTTTCTGACTCTGAGGGACCTACATTTGTCTTCACCAATCTTTTTCTCTTCACGTACTTATAGAAACTTTTAGGGCAGAATTTTCTGGCTGACATACGGGTGGCAGAGTCCGCATGTCAGTGCTTAAAATGTCGCGCGAGCGTCCTGACGTCAGCGCACGACATCACAATGTTTCGATTGGCGGGCACGCACAGCAGTGGGACGCGTGCCCGCCATTAATTAAAGGCCTCGTTAAGGCCCTTAACTTGGCAATTGTCCAGGATTTTGAGGGGCCCGTGCGAACTTCGGGTTGGCGCACAGGCCCAACGGGCAGGCGGGTAGGAGATTTTTTAATAAAAGTAATGCACTGGCGGGATATGTGGACTCAGAGGGGTTGTTCATGTTTTCCATGAAGTTTTCAATGCAGAAAGTGTTTTAAAGTTGCCTGTTTGATTGTTAGCAGTTCACATCAATTTCCAAGAGCTTTTTGTGTACTTTGAAACCAGTCTGCAGACAGTAATCGTTATCGGGCCTGCAGCTTCCCAGAGGCCTCCATTTAGCCTGGGGGTATATGTTCTGACATCTTCACTGGAGGCAGCTCCTCTGAGGAGTAAGGGAGGGATAGAATAAGGAGGAGGCCAGGACTGGACAATCAGCCTCCAGGGGAGCCACCTTTTGGAGGCCAGGCGCAGGCACAAGGGGTGCATGGCCAAGAGGTTGTCCAAGGTACAAGGGGCCGCAGAAGACGCTACTATCCTGCTGCCAGGGTATACAGGCGGCGAAGCAGCTACCTCAATATGACTGAGGTGCAGTGCCGAAGGAGGCTCCGCTGTCAAGGGAAACAGCCACCTGTATCTGTCAGATGATTGGCCCTGACATATCTCCTAACTTTGTGGGTGAACACCCCATGCCAGCGGCTCTGAAGCTCACAGTTGCCCTCCACTTCTATGCCTCTCACTCCCTCCAGGGCTGGGTGGGTGATCTTTGTGGTGTCTCCCAATCAGCTGTCCACACTTGTGTCAAGCAGGTTACAGACGCTCTGTTCAGACGGGTATTGACCTTCATCCACTTCCGCTGCGACCAGACAAGTCAGACACAGCGAGCCAGAGGCTTTGCGGCCATTGCTGGCTTCCCCTGTGTCCAGGGTGCAATAGACTGTACACATGTGGCCATCAAGGCACCAGCAGGTGAGCCTGGTGCCTTCGTCAACAGGAAGGGCTTCCCCTCCATGAACGTGCAGATAGTGTGTGATCACAGGATGCAGGTTCTGTAAGTTTGTGCAAGATTCCCAGGCAGCTCCCACGACGCCTACATCCTCAGACACTCCCAGGTGCCGGGGCTCTTCAGTGCTCCGGCTCGGCTGGATGGTTGGCTGCTGGGTGACAAGGCCTGTCCCCTTGTCCTCATGGCGCCTCTCTGCCATCTAAGAACAGAAGCTGAGCAGCGGTACAATAGGAGCCACAGCACCACAAGGGCTGTGGTTGAGAGAGCCATCGGTCTTCTCAAGATGCGCTTCCGTTGCCTAGACCACTCAGGGGGCGCACTCCAGTACCCCCCAGATTGCGTGTCTCTGATTGTGCAGAGCACAGCATGCTACCACAATCTTGTGCTAGAAAGGGGGGGTGCAGTTGATGATGAAGACCTTGATGCCCTGGATGAGGCTGCACATGATGAATCCAGTAGTGGCTCAGAGGATGAGGAAGCACAGGGCGATGATGAGGGGCAGCTCGCTGACCCGCTACTACACCAAGGAGGCAGGGACACCCAGGACAATTTAATCCAACAAACCTTCAGCTTGCTCCACACACATGGACCAGCATTGCCTGGCGCTTCCACACGTGGCACTTAGTTGCAGCTGATAAGGTGGAAGATGTAACACCTAAGGGCTTAGTACAGAAACATCAATGTCCATTCAAACACTCATGATATGTCTGTGAAAAAGAAAAATGCAGCACAAAGAAAACACCCCCAGCCATGGTCAGAAAAGTGGACTTTATTATGTCCAAAATGTAACAGAAACTTCTCCATTGCAAACATAAGCATATTGTTCCCTATTCTAAGGCCAACACAAAATCACCAGTGACATACCCATTGAGTGCCTATCATGCTTTATACTTTCATTTGCAGGTGCAATGTCTAGGTGCCACCCCATCAGTCAGAGTGGCTTGTGAGATAGCCTGCTGTCCTGTTGGCGTCGATGACCTTGGCAGGCGTCCTCTGGCCCGTGGAGCCTGTGATGCCCCTGCCTGGGAGGGAGTGGCCAGTTCCAGAACTGGCATCTCCCCAGTTGTCGCAGCTTCAACAGAAGCAACGTTGACTGGCAGAGGGGCGGAGGAGCTGCTGCCATCATCCGGAGTGCCCTGAGAGGAGCTCGCAGCGACAACAGGCAGCTGCTGTGCTGACATGAGCTCACATTGGACCTCCCTGCTCACCGCAGATGCATGGGCACTGAGCGCCAACTCTTGGTACCCACAACATCTTCCACATTGGGAATGACCACCCATGGCCATTACCGCTGTGAGGGCTTGCAGGTCACAGCGTAACCCAATCAGAAGATTCTCCATTTGATCGAACCCCCTCTCCATGAGAGTTGTCAATCTCTCAGTGGAGGAAGCCTGAAGCTCTGCCCTGAGGTTCATGCCTTCACGTGCACTCTGCCTGGACTCCTCCATCGCAGAGACCAACTGAAGCATACCCTCATGCTACCCTGCCAGATGCAAACGCGATCCCTGCCACTTGTCCTGCAGCTGCTGTATTGGTGACAACTCCAGAGGCACGTCATCAGCGCCAGACTCAACATGTGCCTGGTCCCCTGCAGTCCTCCAGCTGCTGGCGCCATTGACACTCTCTGTCCCTACCATCTCCTCCAGCGATTGTGAAGTGCCCTCTCCACTGTGACCCGGGACACTAGCCAACGGTAAATTCCCCACCGAGGTGTTTGTGTCTGCGCAGGTGCCTGGCTGGCTGAAATGATGTGCCACAAGTTGCATGTCTTGGGCCTCAGGTATGGAAGGGGGGCTGTGGTGTCATTGGGCGCGGCCAAGCAGTGGTGATGCTGAAATTAACAACAAGGACAGTGCATCAGTTAGCGTACAGTCAGTTAAACCTTTCATCCCTTTCCCCTCCCCAGCTTCATAAGTCACTCACCCTCCAAGACCCTAAGGAGACGAACATTGGTGGGGTGGAAAAGAGTCAAGAGGAGGCCCAAACATTAGACGCGCATACAGACAGGCTAGTCAGATGGCCTCAGGAAAGCCACATGGCATGTTATGTACCGTTGGATTGGGGAGAGTGCAGAGGTACCTGACCTGGATGCATGCTGGCCTGGAGAGTTGCGGTGCTGAGGAAACATCACAAACACTTGCAACATTTACCGTGGAGCACAGGAGATTGACAGGTCACATTATTGACCTTCATACTGTTAGGAGGGGCACAGACCGGGTGGGCAGAAGGCAAGATTTCCCCTTGGTGCAGGGATGAGTAACGTGGTGGTATTTATTTAAGTTGAGTGCCATGAGGTTCACAGTTGAGGTGCTGTGGACCTTTTGGACAGAGTAATGTGGGGCGCACTGGCTGAAAGGGTGGTGGATGTCCCAAACCCCCTATGATGCAATAAGTCTTTGGCTGTGCAGCATCGATGCCATGGCATGTTAGGCCATGGGGATAGTGGTCACAAATGGGATAAGGTGACTTTGGAAGGTGGTGGAGATGCAATTCCTCAAGGGGACGAGGGTCCTTTGTGTATGACCCACACGTCAGAGTGTCTCAGTCTGTGAATGAGCAGTGTTGCAGCATTAACGATTGCAGCAGTCATCAGTGGTTTGGATGGTGGCCAGACAGAGTGAATGGGACTGTGGACCTCAAATACCTGGCTGGTGGACCCCAGCCTCCCTGCCACCTGCTGCCCTGGCCGCCTGCCTCCTCCCCAGCTCCATGGCCTGCTCCTCAAAGGTCGTGAGGCGCTGGAGCAAGGTGTGCCCACCTCCAGTCCTCTGGCGCTCCTGCTGATTGTGTTCACTTTTTGCCTTCAGAATAGAGAAGAGGATTTATTGGGGCTGATCGCTCATGTACTCTGCACGTGCACGCCGCACCCCAACCACAGTGGCCCATCTGAGGCCTCCAGTGGCTCCTGTCCACAATACTGGTGATCAGTCCCCAGAAGATAGTATGGCTGCTCGCAACCCCCTCCCCCAATGGACACCTTGGACACATTCGGCATCCATCACTTTGAATAGCACACGGGTCTTAGCGCCCATGGCAAGGAGGCGCAACTAGGTGCAGCGGCAAACCCAGCAGATGACTCTTGGCCATGATACCTTGAGGCTCCCCTTCCACCATCTCATCACCATCAATAAGACATGTGTTGGAGTTCTGAGTATGTGCCTAGCTGCCTCTCCTGCAGGTTGTCCCCAGACTACTCAAATGCGACAAACACGAACATATGCTGCAGGGAGAACCCATCTTCTCCTCAACCACTAAGGCTGAGTAAACATGATCAGTACTCGTTTTCCCCACCCAGTGTGCACCAAATACCTAATGCAGTAACGACAGCAAGACATTGGGGGGCGAGGGGGCGAGGGGCGAATGGGTGGGGTGGGGGTGGGTGGGGGAGGGGGGTGGGGGAGGAGGTGTGGTGGGGGGAGGTGGGGGTTGCTCAAAGGCTAAAGCTACCTGCTGGGTCAAATGGCCAAGGCCGACATGGTACTCGTTCTTCCAGAGCGCAGCAAATCTTTGAATCTCTTGCGATACTGCGTGCCTGTGCGCCGCACATCATCATGGGCGTTGACAGCATCACCAACCTCCTCCCACGCCTGCCTGGTGACATGGGGGGGCCCTCCTCCTCCTCCCATCATCCGGATACAATATATCCCGACGGCTGGACACCTCTTGGAGAGGACAGCAAGGAATGCATCGCAGAAGCGAGGGGCACAGTGGCCCCCTGCTGGCCTCTCCTGCAGCCTGCTCCCCTCCTCCTGCTCATGCTGCTGTCCAACCACAGCTGCCTCTCTCTCTCTCCCCGAGTGGCCATGGTGCATTGCCTCAATCAGGCTGCCTGGCCACTCTTTATACAGACTGCCGGCTCCCCATTGGAACCGGTGGTCTGAACACGCCTGCCCCCGTGACTATTTTCCTGTTCTCCACGGGAATTGCTAACCCACTAGGCAAGCCTTAATTGACCCGCCTGCAGAAAATAGCGGCGCAGCCCGTTTCGGCAGCGGCAATTGGCTGCCTGCCCGTCCATCAAGGGCAAAATTCTGGCCTTACAGTCAGTTTTTATGTTCCCCTCAAGTTTACACTCGTACTCTATTTTCCCCTTCTTAATCAATTCCTCGGTCCTCCTTTGCTGAATTCTAAAGTGCACCCAATCCTCAGGTCTGTTGTTTTTTCTAGCCAATTTGTATGCCTCTTCCTTACATCTAATACTGTCTCTAATTTCCCTTGTAAGCCATGGTTTGGCCACCTTTCCTATTTTACTTTTGCACCAGACAGGAATAAACAATTGTTGCAGTTCACCCATGCGCTCTTTGAACATTTACCATTACCTATCCATCGTCATCCCTTTAAGTAACATTTCCCAATCCATCATAGCCAACTCACATCTCATACCATTGTAGTTTCCTTTATTAAGATTCAGGACCCTAGTCTCAGAATCAACTATACCACTCTCCATCTTGATGAAGAATTCTATCATATTATGGTCGTTCATCCCCAAGGGGCCTCGCACAACTAGATTGCCAATTATTCCTTTCTCATTACACAATACCCAGTCTAGGATGGCCTGTTCTCTCATTGGTTCCTCGGCGTATTGGTCCAGAAAAGCATCCCGTATACACTCCAGGAATTCCTCCTCTACAGTATTGTTACTAATTTGATTTGCCCAATCTATATGTAGATTAAAGTCGCCCATAATTACAGATGTTCCTTTATTGTATGCGTCTCTAATTTTCCTGTTTAATGCCATTCCCAACATCGCCACTACAGTTTGGGGGTCTATATACAACCCCCACTAACGTTTTTTGCTCCTTAGTGTTTCTCAGCTCTACCCATAGACCTCATTTCATTCCCTTTTATTCTGACCCCACCTTATACCTGACTGTTTCTTACTGTAGTGCTTTCTGTCTCTCCCAGCTTTTTGTGCATCTTGTTTTTCCTTTCTAATGTTCCACTCTGGTTCTTATACCCTGCCAAGTTAGTTTAAACTCTCCTCAATAGCACTAACAAACCACCCCTCAAGGAGATTAGTCCTGACCCTGCTGAGTTGCAACCTGCCTGGCATGTGGAGGACTCACCTTTCCCAAAACTGGTCCTAATGTGCCAAGAATCTGTAGTTCTACGTCCTGTATCATTCCTTCAGCCATGCGTTCAGTTGCATTGCAAAAGCCCACAAAAATGATCTGTGGGCAGTTGGAAGCGTAATGAATAGTGAGTGACATTTTGTTTACCACTGACCACAAAATCTGATCCATTGGGTTATAATACTGTTAGTGGGGGGGAAAATTTGATAAGTGAAGAGGAGTGGCCATGTCAATGAAGAAGAGAAGTCGCACTGTAGAGAGGACTGATATACATAAACATCTGACATTCCTGTTGAGGTTCATAGGTGAGTAGTGGCTAATTGAGCAAGAGTGTCTGGCTCCTGAGGAATTGTAGACCATCAAGAAGTCAATGCCTTCAGAAAAAGAGATGACAAAATTGTCAAAGAGGCCATTGTTTTATATTTATATATTTATATTCGGTTAATGAAATGGGTGATTGTTTTCATTAATTTTTTTTTTTAGGAACTGCAACATTTCCAAACCTTTGTGAAAAACCGTCTGCCTTTTGATGTTGTAATTGATGGATTAAATGTTGCTAACATCGCAGCTAAGGGTAATCAGTCCAGAATTGTGAGTATTCTATGTTAAGAGGGCTCAAAAAATTCCTTTCTGCTTTTACACCATTGAGCTTTGAAGAATTATCAATGTCACAGTTATACTAAATGGGGAAATGCCAATCTAAGTAAATGGAACACAAATGGTGCAGTGTGGTTTTAATTTTACATGAAAAATATTGCAACACAAAAAGCTATAACCTTTTGGAATTTTGATGTGGTTTCATCAGATGTGCAAATTTATAGACTATGTTAAGATGTAATACATTTTGACCTGTTTTACTTATTACTAATTGTTTATTAGCTATAAACAAAAGTTGTTTACTGCCAATAGAAGGGGGAAGGAAATCTAGTTGCACAAGAATGTTGTGACGTGTTGTGTAAATTGGATTATGCATGACTAATTTAATTGTACATGAATATTTTATTCTGAGAGGTTGTCCCAGCGATGATAACATTATCAAAATATGTCACAAATACTATTGAATTTGTCTTTTGTCGTACATTTGAACGATGGAGTCATTTCAAATATGTCTCCTTGGTAACACCACCCATTTCACGTATAGAGTAAATAAATGTACAATAGATGGAAAGCACCAGGATGATTCACTGTTTTATCAGGAATTAGGAATCATGGTTTAGAAAATTCAGTGAGACAGAAATCTGAGAACATAAGCACTTAATGCATGCCAGCATTCTTCTCAGTAAATCAATCTTTGCATACAGTTTAAGATAACTTTTGTTGAAGCAAAGTATTATTGCACAATCCATTTGACACCATCATGTGATACAGCATTAAATAACTTTAATCACTCTTTTAAAACTTTTCCCATCTTCAAATGATTTTTTCACATTTGAATCTCTCCAATCAGGTTTCCACCCTATCCCAACACTGAAATGGACTTAATCAAAGCCACACATTGAATTCTTTGTGACTGTAAACCAGCTGCTATCCTTTCTTGTCCTTCTCAACTTTGGGTGAGGTGGATCTGATCCCAGGAGGGTGTTGGGTTCATTTCCAGATCCTGGTGAGGAGGTGATCGTGATCATTGACCTCAGGTTGTGGGAGGGTCTGATGTCTGGCCCCGAGTGGAGAGGGATCTAATCTCAATCTGCTGTCTGACCGTGAGTGCACTCAGGAGCACTGTAAGAATACTTGACCTTCTGCCCAAAGCTGTCCCCCCCTCCCTTGAGTTGCAAGCCACAGTTCAGCCTGAAAATCAGATTAAATCAGAGGCTGCCGGCCTCACTAAAATATTTAAATTACCCAGCTCACCTCCTGGGAGTAGGTTGGCAGCCTGCTCCTTGTCCTGATCCGTTACAACCAGGTTGGTAGGTTGAAGGCTGATTGGGGTCGGGTTTGAGATTTTAAGGACTTTAATCTCTGACCCGATACCAACCAACACATTTTTGGTATTAAAATTCAGCCTAAAGTAACTATTTAATATTTATACCATGTTGCTGTCATTACCTACAATTTTGCCTTTTGCCTCCTTTAGTGCCCCCATCTCAATCCTGATCTTTTGTTATCCATATGTCTATAAAACACATCACTATTTCCTATTCTATTCCTTGATAATTTAATTTTGTCGCTCCTTTCTGCTTTCCTAATTGTGTTTTGACTTTTTTTCTAACCTCTTCATACCCTCTTTCTCATTCTTTCCTTTATCGTCTATGAACTTAGTGTGTGCCATGTTCTTTAGTTTCATTGTACTAACATTCTTTTCTAACTTCCTCACCACAATACTGCACCTCGCATCGAGAATGGAGTCCTTACAGGAAGCAGAGTATGAGGAGTTGTAGTTGAGGTAGCTGTGGGAGTCGGTGGGCTTGTACTGAATATTGGTGGACAGTCTATCATCAGAATCTATCACCACAGTCTTTCACCACCCTGGTTGACCAGGCCCTCAACCGTATCTGACCCATTCCCACACCTCTGCCCTCACCTCTTCCCCTCCCTTCCAAAACCATGATAGAGTCCCTTTGTCCTCACTTCTTCACCCCACTAGCGTCTGCATTTAAACATGCACACGCACACACATTGCACCCCCCCCCGCCATCAGCATGCTGTGGGGACCGGTGCACCGCCCCCACGCAATCACAGACGGTGCAGTACCCGCCCCTGTACCACCTCCATCTCACCATCCAATTGGCGGGGTTAAACTGTTTATACTTCAATGCATGGAGTAGTACAAACAAGGTTGATGCATTAAGAGCACAGGTAAACACATGGCAGCAGGATGTCATTGCTATAACTTTCTTTGAAGGGTCATGAGGACTCAAAACGTCGGCTCTTCTTCTCCGCCGATGCTGCCGGACCTGCTGAGTTTTTCCAGGTGGTTCTGTTTTTGTTTTGCTATAACGGAGACCTGGCTAAAGGAGGGACAAAACTGGCAGCTTGATATCCCTGGTTATAGAGTCTTCAGACACGATAGAGTAGGAGCTATAAAAGGAAGGGGGGTAGCATTTAATGGTTAAAGAATCAATTCCAGTTGTGAGAAGGGATGATATACTAAATGGGTCAACAAACGAGGCTTTATGGATTGAGCTTAGAAATAAAAAAGGGGCAGTCACACTACTGGGAGTATACTACAGACCCCCAAATAGTGAAAGGGAGATAGAAGAACAAATATGTGGGCAAATTTCTGCTTATAAGAACAAGAGGTCAATAATAATAGGAGACTTCATCTATCCTAATATCAACTGGGATTCAAACAATACAAGGGACACTGAGGGAGAAAAATTCATGCAGTGTGTCCAGGAAAATGTTTTCAACCAATTAGTGACAAACCCAACGAGAGGAGATGCAATTCTAGACCTAGTCTTGGGGGATGAAGAAGGGCAAGTGGGTGAAGTGACAGTTGGCGACCATATTGGGGACAGTGATCACAATTCAGTTAGATTTAGCATTACCATGGAAAAGGACATAGATAAGGCAGGAGTAAAAGTCTTGAACTGGGGGAAGGCAAATTTTGCAGAAATGAGAAGGCTGAGGTGGACTGGCCAGCACTGCTGGAGGATAAAACAGTGGAAAACCAGTGGGAAGCACTAAAAAGTGTGATCCTAAATGTACAAAGTAGACATGTCCCCTACAAAAATTAGAGTGGTACTGCCAAATCTATACACCCCCCCCCCCCCCCCGCCCCGGTTGTCTAGAGGAATACAGGGGAAGCTGAAACAGAAAAAGAAAGTATACGATAGGCACAAAGAACTAAGCACTGCAGATAGCCTAGACGAATATAGGAAGTGCAGGGACGAAGTAAAAAAGGAAATCAAAGAGAGGGCATGAAAAAAGATTAGCGAGTAAAATTGAAGATAACCCAAAGATGTTTTACCAATACATTAATGCTATAAGGTTAGTTAAGGAAAAAGTGGGACCTATCAGAGATGAAGATGGAAACTTGTGTGTAGATGCAGAGGCTGTGGGAAGGGTTTGAATGAATATTTTGTCTCTGTTTACAAAGAAAAGGGAGGATGTAGATATAGTAGTCCAGGAGGAACACTGCGAGATATTGGATGGGATGGTCATAAAGAGAGAGGAAGTACTCGACTGGTTGAAATCCTTGAAAGTTGATAAGTCACCAGGGCCAGATGGATTGTTTCCGAAGCTGCTGAAGGAAGTCAGGGAGGAGATAGCATATGCTCTGAGGATGATTTTCCAATCTGCGCTAGATACAGGGGAGGTACCGGAGGACTGGAGAAATGCAAACATAATTCCATTGTTTAAAAAGGAATCAAAGGAAATGCCAAACAGTTATAGGCCAGTTAGTCTTACATCGGTGGTGAGCAAATTAGTAGAATCAACCCTGAGAGATAGGATTAACTGTCATGTGGAAAAGCAAGGACTAGTCAGGGATGGTCAGCATGGATTTGTTAAAGGAAGGTCTTGCCTCACAAATTTGATTGAATTCTTTGAGGAAGTGACAAGAAGGGTTGATGAAGGTAGTTCAGTGCATGTTGTGTACGTGGATCTTAGCAAGGCATTTGACAAGGTCCCACATAGCAGATTGGTCAGGAAAATAAAAGCCCATGGGATTCAGGGTAATGTGGCAAACTGGATAAAAGGTTGGCTTTGTAACAGGAAACAAAGGGTAATGGTCGATCTTCTGGTGAAGAGTCATACGGATTCGAAATATTAACTGTATTCCTTTCAGCAGATGCTGTCAGACCTGCTGAGTTTTTCCAGGTATTTTTGTTTTTGTGTTGGTAATGGTCGATGGATGCCCTTGCGACTGGAAAGTTGTCTCAAGTGGTGTTCCACAGGGCTTGGTGTTGAGACCCCTGCTGTTTGTGTTATATATTAACGATTTGGACGTGAACGTGGGGGCACGATTGAGAAATTTGCAGATGACACAAAGATTGGCCGAGTAGTGGATAGTGTAGAGGATAGCCATAATCTCCAAAACGATATAATTGGGTTGGTGGAGTGGGCGGTAAGGTGGCAGATGGATTTTAACATAGAGAAGTGTGAGGTCATACATTCAGGGAGGTCAAACAGTTTCAGGGATTACACAGTAAATGGGAATATACTAAGAGGGGTAGATGAAGTGAGAGATCTTGGCCTACAAGTACACAGATCCCTGAAGGCAGCAGTTCAAGTAGACAAGGTTGTAAAGAAGGCATATGGAATGCTCTCCTTCACTGACAGAGGTATAGAATATAAAAGTAAGGATATAATGTTGGAATTGTATAAAACACTGGTGAGGCCACAATTGGAGTATTGTGTGCAATTCTGGTCACCACATTATAGGAAGGACATAATAGCTCTGGAGAGAGTGCAGAGGAGGTTTACAAGAATGTTGCCAGGGTTAGAAAAGTGTAGCTACGAGGAGAGATTGGATAGGTTGAGGTTATTTTTCTTAGAACAAAGAAGGTTGAGAGGTGACTTGATTGAGGTATACAAAATTATGAGGGGAATAGGTAGAGTGGACAGGATAAAATTGTTTCCCTTGGTGGAGAATTCTAGAACCGGGGACATGGATTCAAGATAAGTGGCAGAAGGTGTAGGGGGGACATGAGGAAGAACTTTTTTATGCAGAAGGTAGTGGGTGTCTGGAATTTGCTGCCCAAGTTGGTGGTAGAGGCAAAAACTCTAAACTCTTTTAAAAAGTACCTGGATCTGCATCTTAAATGCTGTAAGCTGCAGGGCTATGGGCCGGGTGCAGGAAGGTGGGATTAGAAAGGGCACCTGGGTGTCCTCGGGCTGGCATGGACAAGATGGGCCTTCTGTGCTGTAACTCTTCTATGGTTCTAAGGCCCTATACACTCCTAACAGATGAAGCAGCACTTCACTTGCACCTCCTTCAATTTGGTCTACTGTATTCTCTGTTCCCAATGCGGTCTCCTCTACATTGGGGAGACTAAGTGCAGACTGGGTGACTGCTTTGCAGAATACCTTCACTTCGTCTGCAAGCATGACCCAAAACTTCCTGTTGCTTGTCATTTCAACACACCATCTTACTCTCTTGCCCACATGTCCATCCTTGACCTGCTACAATGTTCTAGTGAAGACCAATGCAGACTGGAGGAACAGCACCTCATCTCGTCTTCCGATTAGACACTTTACAACCTTCCGGACTTAACACTTAGTTCAACAACTTCAGATCATGAACTTTCTCCTCCGTCTTCACCACCTTTTTATTTAATCCAATTTTTAAATATTTTTATTAATATAACTTAATTTTTTTGCCTTTTTTCCCCAACACCCCGTCCCCCAAACAGGGCCATCTGTCACTTGTTTTATGTTTTGCTTTCACTGAGTGCTGACCCCTGTACTGCTATTAACACATTCTGCTGTCTTACCTTTGTGCCACTATCAGCACCTTCTTTAGTCTTTAATATTCCATTTTTCCTGTGTCCATGACACCTTTGTCAAATTTGCCACCTATCCCTGACCTATTTTGCTCCATCCCCTCCTAAAGACCATAAGATGAAGGAGCAGAAGTCGGCCATTCGGTCTATGGAGTCTGTTCCACCGTTCAATGAGATCATGGCTGATCTGATAATCCTCAACATCACTTTCCTGCCTTTTCCCCATAACCCTTGATTCCATTACTGATTAAAAATCTATCTCCGCCTTGAATATACTTGACAACCCAGCTTCTACAATCCTCTGCAGTAAAGAATTCCACAGGTTAACTACCCTCTGAGAGAAGAAATTTCTCCTCATCTCTATTTTAAATGGGCGATCCCTTACTCTGAGATTATGCCCTCTGGACCTAGACTCTCCCACAAAACGAAATAACCTCTCAGCATCTACCCTGTCAAGCCCCCTAAAAATCTTATATCTTTCAATAAGGTCGCTTCTCATTCTTCTAAACTCCAGTGAGTACAGGCCCAACCGATTCAACCTCTCCTCGTAAGAAAATCCCTCCATACTCAGGATCAACCTAGTGAACCTTCTCTGGACAGCCTCCAATGCCAGTATATCTTTCCTTAGATAAGGAGAATAAAACTGTTCACAGTGTTCTAGGTGTGGTCTAACTAGTGCCTTGAATAGTTTTAGCAAGACTTCCCTATTCTTATACTGCATTCCCTTTGAAATAAAGGTCAACATTCCATTTGCCTTCCCTGTTACCTGTTGAACTTGTAGGCTAACTTTTTGGGATTCATGCACAGGAACCCCCAAATCCCTCTGTGCTGTAACCTTTTGCAGTCTTTCTCCATTTAAATAATATTCAGCTCCTCTATTCTTCCTGCCAAAGTGCATAACCTCACATTTTCCCACATTATATTCCATCTGCCATTATTTTGCTCACTCACTTAGCCTGTCTACATCCCTCTATCGACTCCTTGTGTCACCCTCACCACTTGCCTTCCCACCTATTTTTGTATCATCTGAAAATTTGGCGATAGTACACATACTTCCCTCATCTAAGTCATTAATATATATGGTAAATAATTGAGTCCCCAACACTGATCCCTGTGGCACTCCACTGGTTACAGGTTGCCATCCTGAAAATGCCCCCCTTATCCCAACTCTCTGTCTTCTATTAGTTAGCCAATCCTCTATCCATGTTAATATACTACCTCCAACACCATGGGCTCTTATTAAGTAGCCTTATGTGCGGTACCTTATCAAACGTCTTTTGGAAATCCAAATATATTACATCTACTGGTTCCCCTTTATCTATCCTACTATTTACCTCCTCGAAGCATTCTAATAAATTTACAGTATAAAATCCATCACATTTCTACTTCTCTTGAGCTCTGAAGAGTAATATGGTCTCAAAATATTAACTCTGTTTCTCTGTCCACAGAAACTGCCAGACCTACTGAGTTTTTCCAGCATTTTTTGCTTTTATTTCAGATTTCCAGCGGTATTTTGCTTTTATTTTACACTAACAGAACCTTTTTGGTTTTAAACAGAAGTGTTCCCTGTAAGAAACTTGCTCCTAATTTATGTAAGATTATAAGGATGGTATTAACATTTTAAATCATTCCACTGTTGCAGTGTGGGTCAATACCATTGTGCTATCAGTTTTAAATTACTAAGTACTTTCAATCTCTTGGTTAAGGAAACATGCTGACTAGAGTATAATTTTACAGATAGTACTTAACCACTCATATCCTGTAAGGAAATTACCTATTTTTAGATAAGTAATTTCCTTTTCTGCATGTGTCTGTATTCTGTTGCTTTCCTTTTGACTTTTTTCAAATTGAGCCTTCAAAATATTTCCTCCACCTCTAAAAGAAAGTTCATCATGGTATATTTGCATAAGGAATTGTGAGGGTAATTTTAAGCCTCAAAACCACGTGGGAGATTAAACTGTTAAATAGCTGAAACAGGAACCAAACATGCCTGAAACCACCCACTTCTAACTTTAATGGAGGTGAAACAAGGGGCACTTGACCATTCCACACTCAGGAGGCCAGTCGGTTGTTGGAATCTGTTAATGAGGCTGCATATTTTTGCAGAGTTTTTATCTTTCACCCATGTTGACCTGGTTTCTTGGTACCAGCAGATAAAAAGAAGCGAGGACAGCTGGATCCACTAGGTAAATGCCTTTTACAGCACTGCTTATAGGTTAGCAGCAGCAGGAGTGCTTCCTGCAGGCCCAATAAGCTAATCTGTCACCCTCTCTCAGCCCCACCTCCACGATCTTCTCCAACTAGCCTCCCTGCCCTGCATCACCCCCACCACCCCATGATCTTTATGCTTAACAGCCACAAAACGTAACAGATCCTTGGCTGAAATCTTTTCTGAAGAACTTCTCTGTTGTCAATCAGACTGACTTCCGGGGCAGGGAGCCTGTTTTTTAAAAAAAACAATGCACTATTTAAAACTTCATGTTGTTTCCGTGTTTCCCGAACAGAACTCCTCTCTCCTCCCACCATCTCCCCAGCCACCACCACCACTGTTCTGAAACCCCACCTCAGTGTATATTAGAGTCTACATTTCTTCAAATACCATTTTCATTCTGATTTGCCGGTATCTTTTTCTTGTCCAGCATATTTGTTTTTAAATCAGTTATCTTTTGGACATTGAATCTAGCTAATTTTATACCTCAATTTAAACTGTAATTCAAAAGTGCTACAAAGATAGCCAGATAACTCCCTTGACAATGAATGTAATCTGGAGTTCACAGTTCTTGGGATCAAATTGTGATGTAACTGGAAAATACGAGAAAATGAATGATAATTCTTCTACATATTGTAACCTCCACGTACTGAAGGAAATTACAGCATTGGGCGATATTTGTATTGGTACAACTCCATTTGAAGGTGTTTTTCATTATTTAAGTTCAGAGGCATCCCCATGTGACCAACCCTGTTCTAATGCAGTTTAAAAAGACTTGCACAGCCAGAGAGATAAGTTTGATATTTTGCAACCAGCCAAGGGTTAATGCTCTAAATTCCTGTAACAGTCCTCAAAAAAAAATTCAATATACAATTCCAGCTTTGAAATTTCTTGAAATTTTTTATTTCTTCCTAATTCATTATATTCATCAATAGTTGAGATTTTTGCTGCTTGTGTAATCAATTCTTTACCTCTTTGAATTCATTGAAAACTTTTGACAGTAACCACAAGTCTCATCAATTTTAAATACTGTGCATAATATCCATGGGGTCTTTAGATAATAAATAGTTATGCTGAATTCATAAAGCATAATACCAGCATCTGTAGCATTTGTCTGGTCTTTAAAGCAAATAATTAGCATTTAATCTGATCACAGCCCTACGCAGGAACCGCAGACTAGTAACTCAGGAAGTTCTATTTATTTAGCACCCACACAGGATCTTTCGAAAGCGTGGACTCAAAAAAAATTAATTTGGGGGATTTTTTAGTGATGCACTTTTTTCCATTTAATCTTTGAACAATTGAAGTAGTCCTAATTCTTTGTTTTAAGTATCTTAATAGTTTATGCCTGGCTGTTGTTAACTGGATGATTTAACATCTTTGGAGGAAAGATGTAAAATATGTATTTAGGAAGCATTACTTTTATTAGATTAATGTTGGACTTGGATAGGTAAACCCAGCCAGTTCTGTAGAGATAGGAAACCATCAGGATCATGTGAAAATTACTGTTTGAACTCAAGCTGGACTTTGGACCCTAAATCCTCTCCATTAAAATTATTGTTTATTTCAGCCTCAGTAACATGAGCCTCAGTGCCTACTTCAGTCAAACCTCCATCGAAGGTATAATACATGGCTTTGTCAAATGAAGACTCAATTAGTCCAGTGCCCGCTAAGGCAATATTCCATCCTCTATCTTCCATAAACTAGATCATCCTAAACTTTGTTTCCCATAATCTATCCAGCACCGAGTCTCACTCACCATTCATCTTTGTTTTCCAACATTTTAAATTAAAAAGTTACGGGTGGCAGGGGCAGGGCCAGAAAATGCGGCGAGCCATTCAAGTGTCCATTCACTTCAGCAGGACTGGAAGATCCCACCGACGGCAGGGGCCGAAAAACTCCGGCCAAAGTATTAAAATCTCACCATGGTCTTACCCACCCTATCTCCTCCTCCGTCACTGAAGTCTCTTCATAAACTCTGTTTCTCTGGTACCAGTCCCTCAAATATTATTTCTCATTCACCCTATCGATCCTAGGCTCCTGTTCCAGAATTTCCTCCCTAAACTTCTCCAGCTATCTCACTTTCTTTATGACCCTCCTTGAAGCCTCCTGATCAAGCTTTTGATCACCACTGCTAAAAGATCCTTTGGCTTGGTGTCCATTATTTTCCTTGCACCTTAGGATGTTTTTCTACATTTGAAGGTGCTATTGTTATTGCTTTGTTGTTGAACATTCTTGATATACATATAATACAAAATCGTATTAATCAATGAATATTTCATATGTACATAGCAGGAGCAAGATAGCTAAATGATTTGTTTTACTTGCTGTAATATTGATGTAACTTTTCAAATAAATTTCAATTAGAATGGGTGGGAATAGAAAACAAGGAGATTTGGTCTGTGTTGATGAGTTGGTTAGGAATCAAATGTCAAGAGTTTGAGTCTCCAGCTGCCTGTCTAGCAGTTTTGACTCAAATGCGAACTTAATGGAGCATAATAAGATCAAATGGTTGCTAATCAGATTTAAATTTTGAAAATAACGTAAAATATAGCACTCATTCTGTTTGGAGGGGGTGGGAATACGAAAATAATGCTGCAATCTCAAACTGTTGACACTTGTTTCAAAGAACCATTCTGAAGTTTTTAGCTTTTCATCTTAAATTATACACTTTTAATCATTGTCTTGTGCTGACAATGAAATACTATAACCCCTACTGATAAAGTGGGAAGTTTTCTGTGTCTAGAATGACAAAGTCAAAAAGTCCAAGCATGTGTGAAGGAGGTAAAACTTTAAATGTCTGAGATGGTGTTGAATGCAAGAGGGGTAGGTCTCTTTTGAAGCTGTCTGTTTCATTTTTATGTTCAGCAGAAAAGAAATATGCTTAACTGTTTATTAATGCCAATATACAACCTGACCATAAATTTTCTAAACCCAATTGTCTTTTTAAGTGGACTATCTACTTCAATTTTTTGATGACTAAAAGGCAAAGCCTTCAGTTGGTTGAGTGGTATACAACATTTTACATTGGGTATTTTTTACATTTTTAAAACTAGTACAGACAAATTATTAATAAAACTGTAACACAGTAAAACATCTTCCACTTTTAAGTCTGTTTAAAATTTTCCATGATTGTTAACGAATCGGAATCCAATTCAAATTAACAATAATAAAATAAGATTTTTTTTGTTTCTGCAAATCTTCCTGTTGTCAAAACCATGTTGTCAAAAAGTAAATAGAGTTGAATTGTTTTTACTTTTTCGTTTTACACACATTCTGCTAAAAATGAACCCATCCCGACCAAGGAAGTAGCCATTGAGACAAATTTGATCAGAAAGACATATAGGGTGGTGCAGGGAGAGAGAGGTGGGGGAAGCAGTGAAACAAACATGTCCTTATTTCTCCTACCCAGCCACATAACTTATGAACCACGCTGCGTGTTATCTGCGACACCGTGTCTCCTGCCCACACAACATGGCCGTGCAAGATGGCCACCAGCACACATCTGCACATGTGCAATTGTCCATTGATGCCTAGTAAACCAATGATGTCATTGACCGGATGTGTCGACAGCAAATGTATCCCAGTTAAAAACTTTGGAAAGTAAAACCACACATTTCAGTGGTTATTGTTAAACAAACTATGTAGATTACAGATTGTGTAAGAGAAAATGGAGACAATGCAGTGAATAGCAAAATATTTCAGGTAGTGATGAGTGAGCTGCCAAAGTTTGTATATAATAGAACTGAAAATATGCTATAGAAAAAGATGAAGCTAAAGGAAATTACTTAGGTGAAAATGGGTATTGTATTTTGTTCTGAATAAAGTAGACCTTTCTGGTTCCAAAATTTACTCTCCAGGATTGTTAACTTAATTTTGTTCTTCAGTTCCAGTTCTCATTAGGATTGCTGCGAGTTTGAATTTTGCTTTAAAAATGAGAAACTAAGTAGAGAGAATAAATATCACACTGAGGTTGGGGGAATGAGTAGAGCAATGATCTCTGTCGCTTGTAGTGATGTCACGGAGTGCAGCGGTACAATTGCGCATGCACTGCATTGGCAGCAAATCCAGCCTACCTGCAAATAGTTTAGAACACTCCATTTTCAAACACATAATGGTGATTTTTAAACTATTCTATATGTTGACCTGTAAATGTTGAACACTGCCAGGCAGTCTTGTCATACTTTTCTGAAAGATAATAACTAAATGGAGCCAGTGGGTAGAATCTTGTCTGCTGGCTGAAGAATCAGCAAGAGACCCACACTGCTTTTTTTTGGGAAGGCCTGCAAAACCACAAGCCAATTCAGCAGTGGAGGGGCCAACGATCCCGGGGGTGGAGGTCTCGCCTACAAGGAGCTGCTTCAGGAAAACAACTACTGGAGACCCAGGATCGTATAGCAACCCAGGCTGCAGGGAAGTAATATGTAGGCAGTGGGGGCAGAGGTGGAGGGCAGGGAGGGTGGTTTCGTGGGATGTGGGTTGGGGGGTCAGCAGCAAGGGCAGGGTGTGGCCCTCAGCAGGCACCCCCTTCCCAATGTCGAGTCCCTCGATCAGGCTTGGAGGTGACAAGCTGCCCCCGGATGTGGCAAGTTGGCTGCATGGTGTTAGCTGCCATGCAGACCACATGGCAAAAGGCCTGCCTGTAGCTGGGTTAATACCAGCAGCAGTGGGATGAGGCCCTTAAGTAGTCATTAATTGGCCACTTTTAGGCTTCAGAAGGCAGAGCGGGAAGATCGACCATTGGCCTTCCAAATCAGAACTTAATTCTAGTGGAGACGGGAAGGCAGCAGGCTTCTAGTGCACCACCATCCCACCTAATTACATGCATTTCCCCTCTCCAAGCTCACCACCAGCAAGAGCAGAAGATTTCACTCAGTGTTGCAGAAGATAATTAATCGTGTAAAGCAATGGAAATAACATACAAGTAATCAGCAAGTATAGAAATCTGATAATAGAACCCCTAGGATTGAGAAATTGCAGTTTTAAAGCTTCTAATGTAAAGGACTCGGTCCTGAAACAAAATCAGTGGAATCTAACCAGGAACTCCTTGTCCTTATCTATGTTCCTTAAATGTGGAGGTTTCTGAACTTCTGTACAAAATTGTGCAGACATAGTTAACAAAATATCAGACAATAACAAAAATCAAATGACCTGGATGAAGGGACTGAAGGGATGATTGCTAAATTTGCTAATAACACAAAAATAGGTAGGAAAGTATGCTGTGAAGGGGATGTAAGGAGGCTTCAAAGCGACATCGGTTAAGACAATGATCTGGCAAATGGAATATAATGTGGTCAAATGTGAAATTGTCATCTTGGCAGGAAGAATAAAAAATAAGCAAATTAAGTAGTGAGAGGTTGCTGAGCTCCAAGATGCAGCGGGATCTGAATATCCTGGTGCATGAATCACAAAAGGCTAGTATGCAGGTACAGCAAGTAATTAGGAAAGTTAATAGAATGTTATCGCTTATTGTGAGGGGAATTGATTACAAAATTAGGGAGGTTCTGCTTCAGGTATACAGGGTACTGGTGAGTACTATATACAGTATTGTCTCCTTATTTAAGAAGGATATAAATGTGTTAGAAGCAGTTAGAGAAGGTTTACTAGACTAATACCAGGAATTGGCAGGTTGTCTTGCAAGGAAGTGCTGGACAGGTTAGGCTGGTATCCACTAGAATTTAGAAGAGTAAGAGGCAACTTGATTGAAACATATAAGATCCTGAGGGGTCTTGACTGGGTGGATATGGAGAGGATATTTTCTCTTGTGGGAGAATCTAGAGCTAGTGAGGGGGTCACTGTTTAAAATTAAGGGGTTGCTCATTTAAGGCAGAGACAAGGAGAAATTTTTTCTCTCAGAGGATCATGAGTCTTTGGAATTCTCTTCTCAACAGGCAGTAGAGGCAGAGTCTTTGAATATTTTAAGGCAGAGCAAGATAGATCCTTGATGAACAAGGGGGTGAAAAGTTTTCGGGAGTAGGCAAGAATGTGGAGTGGAAGTTACAGCCAGATCAGCCATAATCTTATTGAATGACAGAGCAGGCTCAAGTGATTGAGTGGCCTACTGCTCCTAATTCGTATGTTCATAAGTCCAGTCACCTCGAATCTTTGTACTCTGTGCCCATTTCTTTTCCACAACTATCTCTGCACAATAAATGAGGGAAATTTAATTTTTTTCCCCAACCTTTTGCTTTGCTATCTGTGGTTTTATTTGTATTCTCTCTTTCCTATATCTCAGTTCCTTACTAATAAAAATGTTGCTGATACAATGGTATGAGGCAGCTGACAGAAAATGAAGAACAAGTAGGATGTTTATGAGAAGGATTATCAGACACTTCTGTGATTAGGACAATAGGGGTAACGTGAGTAGAGATTAGTTATGGAAACAAAAACAGAAACCAAACTAAGAAAGGTATGTACGGAGGCTGAGGGTCAACTCGCAGACACTTCCTCCTACCTCTCCCTGGACCATGACCCCACCACTGAACATCAAGCCATTGTTTCCAGGACTGTCACTGACCTCATCTCCTCTGGAGATCTTCCTCCAACAGCTTCCAACCTGATAGTCACCCAACCTCGGACGGCCCGCTTCTACCTCCTACCCAAAATCCACAAACAGAACTGTCCCGGTAGACCGATTGTGTCAGCTTGCTCCTGCCCCACGGAACTCATTTCTCGTTATCTTGACTCCCTTCTCTCTCCCCTTGTCCAGTTCTTTCCCACCTACATCCGTGATTCCTCTGACACCTTACATCACATCAACAATTTCCAGTTCCCTGGCCCCAACCGCTTCCTCTTCACCATGGACGTCCAATCCCTCTGCACCTCCATCCCCCACCAGGATGGTCTGAGGGCCCTTAGCTTCTCCTTCGAACAGAGGCACGAACAATCCCCATCCACCACTACTCTCCTCCGTCTGGCTGAACTTGTTCTCACACTGAACAATTTCTCCTTCAACTCCTCTCACTTCCTCCAAATAAAAGGTGTGGCTATGGGTATCCGCATGGGCCCCAGCTATGCCTGTCTCTTTATGGGGTATGTGGAACATTCCTTGTTCCAGTCCTACTCCGGCCCCCTTCCACAACCCTTTCTCCGGTACATCGATGATTACTTCGGTGCTGCTTCATGCTCTTGTCGGGACTTGGAAAAATTTATTAATTTTGCTTCCTATCTCCACCCTTCCATCATTTTCACGTGGTCCATCTCTGAGACTTCCCTTCCTTGACCTCTCTGTCTCAATCTCTGGTGATAGACTGTCCACCAATATCCATTAAAAGCCTATCGACTCCCACAGCTACCTCGACTACAGCTCCTCACACCCCGCTTCCTGTAAGGACTCCATCCTGTTCTCTCAGTTCCTTCGCCTCCACCACATCTGTTCTGATGATGCTACCTTCAAAAACAGTTCCTCTGACATGTCCTCCTTCTTCCTTAACTGAGGTTTTCCACCCACGGTCGTTGACAGGGCCCTCAACCGTGTCCGGCCCATCTCCCGCGCATCCGCCCTCACGCCTTCTCCTCCCTCTCAGAAACATGATAGGATCCCCCTTGTCCTCACTTATCACCCCGCCAGCCTCCGCATTCAAAGGATCATCCTCTGCCATTTCCGCCTACTCCAGCATGATGCCACCACCAAACACGTCTTCTGTTCACCCCCCCCGGTGGCATTCTGTAGGGATCGTTCCCTCCGGGACATCCTGGTCTACTCCTCCATCACCTCAACCCCCACCTGTGGCACCTCCCCTTGCATTCGTTGCTCCCAATGCGGTCTCCTCTACATTGGAGAGACCAAACGTAAACTGGGTGACCACTTTGCAGAACACCTGCGGTCTGTCCGCAAGAATGACCCAAACCTCCCTATTGCTTGCCATTTTAGCACTCCACCCTGCTCTCTTGCCCACATGTCTATCCTTGGATTGCTGCATTGTTCCAGTGAAGCCCAACGCAAACTGGAGGAACAGCACCTCATCTTCCAACTAGGCACTTTACAGCCTTCCGGACTGAATATTGAATTCAACAACTTTAGATCTTGAACTCCCTCCTCCATCCCCACCCCCTTTCTGTTTCTTCCCCCTTCCTTTTGTTTTTTCCCAATAATTTATATAGATTTTTTTTTTCCCACCTATTTCCATTATTTTTAAATTGTTTATGCCCCCCCCATCCCCACTAGAGCTGTACCTTGAGTGCCCTACCATCCATTCTTAATTAGCATATTTGTTTAGATAATATCACCAACTTCAACACCTGTGTTCTTTTGTCTGTGACATCTTTTGATTATCTGCTCCTATCACTGCTTGCTTGTCCCTACAACCACACCACCCCCCTCCACTTCTCTCCCACCACCCAAACCTCCTCCCCCCCACCTTAAACCAGCTTATATTTCACCCCTCTCCTTGGATTCACCCAGTTTCGTTGAAGGGTCATGAGGACTTGAAACGTCAACTCTTTTCTTCTCCGCCGATGCTGCCAGACCTGCTGAGTTTTTCCAGGTAACTGTTTTTGTTAAGAATTGTATGTGTTATTCTTAAAGCACTAGGTGGCATAATTGTCCAGTACCATGTGGGTTTGTCTGTGCAATCCTTCATAATCTCTGGGCTGTTTTCTTTTGCTCTGGAGTGACTGATCTCACATGATCTCTGGTATGAAAGGTGCATGGCATGGAAGATTCAATTGGAGAAAAAGCAGGAAACTATGAGAGAAGAAGATTGTGTTAATGGTCTGGCAAAGTGAGTTCTGAGTGCACTGTACAGTTGTGGAATAGAATGTTTGTCATGTATTCTTCACTTTCAATGAAAAACAACTCTTGCTATCGATTTTTATGTGCTTGTTTAGAATAAAGTGCATATGCGGAGTGAGAAAAAGTCAAAAACTGAATTTCAATCAAAGTGGGGTTATGGAAGGGGGGGTGGGGGGGGGCGGAGAAACCTTGGGCAAACAAGTAAATCCTCATCCTCTTTCTCTGCTTAGCTCTCTGTGATTGCATTGAGTGTGTGTGTGGGCCTGAGAGTGGGTTCTCCTTCTGGCATTTGTGTTTCATCAGCAGCAAAATGCAAGAGCCACTATTGCTCTAGATTCTAAAAGATTATTTATAAATGCTTACCCTGTTGCTACAACTGTGTTTGAGGGGATGATGGAGGAGAAATTACCATTTATTGAGATAAATGTAGTCAGACTTTGATTCATTTTCTCAAGGCGGTGTTCAGTGTTACTAAATGCAAAGTGAATCATGTTTTAAATTGGTTTGTTTGCAGTCAAATACATATGGGTAATGCCCAAATCTGACGAGGAACAGATTATTTCTGAATTCAAAATGATCAGCAATTTAAAAAAATTCATTCATGGGATGTAGACGTCGCTGGCTAGGCCAGGATTTATTGCCCATCCTTATTTCCCTTGAGAAGGTGGTGGTGAGCTGTCTGCTTGAACAGCTGCAGTCCATGTGGTTTAGTTAATAAAACTGGAAACCTAGAAAATGATGGTGATATCTTCTTCATGAGGAAGATAAAAATGTATAATGAATAAAAGCTAACTTGAATAGCAAGAAGCTTCACCTTTCATGGTGAAAGAATGTGTGTTCCTCTCCCTCTTTAACCTGTGCTACTCTTTCAAATATTTTCCATGTTACAAATCATTTACAATTAATCCACAACAATTTGATGCCTTTCACATTTGCATTCATTGTTACATGAAAGGAAGAAAGGTATTTTCACTAAGTATAAGTCAGTTTGCTGACCAAGGAATGATTGTGTATTTTTATGCAGTATATTCATGCAAATTCAGTGTGTCTTGATCATATGATTTGGTAATGCCACATTAGTAACAAGGGTGCAAATCTCACACTGAAAATTGTATGATTGGGTTTTTCCAGTTGTAATTGCCCAACTTTAAATGGAAGTTTCTTATTCAAATGGTTACCACACAGGTACAGACAAACTGCACTTGGATATTTCATGTCAACATTTGGGCAGAGGTTGTTGTATTTTCCCCAAACGCCTCCATTCATTTTACTTGGAACTTATTTGCAGCTTTTGAATTTTTTTTTGAAATCATTCATGTATTATACACCACATTTGAAATACGTTTGAAACTGGGGCATTTACTTGCTGTAGCAGGTTGCTGAAGCATGCAAATTTAGACATGTGGTGCAGCGATTACACAATTGAATAATACGGCCAGAAGTTTCCAAAAGCTACACAGTTCGTTCAACGTGTTGTGCTGCTACATCTGCATGGAAATTAATGAATTTGAAGCTGAAATTAAAACTGTTGTTTGGAAATCTTTGAAATTACTCTTTGGCTTTCACCTTCTGGATGCATCAGTAATTTATATTTGAGAATGTGATGCTTTACACAATAGCAGAAAGAAAGAGTCTTTGTTTTATGTTGGTAAGCATCCTCTGGGTCAGAAATTTGTAGATTTAAGGCCTATTCTACATAATTTGGGTTGACATTCCAGCACAGTACAGAGGGAGTATAGTGCTTTAGATGAGATGTTAACGTGTCTATTTCACTGCTTCAAGCCAACATTAAAGATCCCATGGCATCTTTTGAAAAGAAACAGAGAATTTTCTCAGTTTCCTGGCCAGCAGTCTTTTCCCAATCAACAAAACCAAAAAAAAACAGATCAATTGGTCATTCATCTCATTTGTCGGGGAGAAGTTAGCTTGCATACTTGTGCTGATTTCTCGGGCTGACACACCAGGGGCCACTTCCAACAAAGCACATATGGCGTTCCTCATTGATATCATTGAAGAACCCATTTGGGCTGCACAGGCTAGAAGTAGTGCCATATGACCAAATTTCTCCCCATAGGATTGTTAAGTGCAAAATGGCTGCCACGTCTACATTGATAACAATAACAACAGCAGTATTAACTGGACAAATATTCCAAGATGCTTCACAAAGGTGTCATCAAAACAAAAATGGATTCCGACACAAAGAAGGAATATTAATGAGATGACCAAAAGCTTGATTGAGAAGGTACATTTCAAGAAAGGCCTTAAAGGGGAAAAGGGAAACACAAGAGAAGAGGGATTTGGAAGGGAATTCCAGAACCTGGATTTAGACTTCAAAGGGCACAGCTGTCAATTCTGGGATGAAGGTGGGGATGTGGGAAAAACCAGAGTAACCAAAACAATTTTACCAACTTTTTGGGGATGGGCTGGAGATGGGAAGGCTGGGAAAATGGCATGGGAAGGCATCGGGTGGTGTACCTAATGTCCTCCCACTGCCATACCTTTTTTTATTCACAGGATATGGATATCACTGGTTACTTTGATGCCCATCGCTAATTGCCCTTGAGAAGGTGGTAGTGAGCCACTTTCTTAAACTGCTGCAGTCCATGTAGTGCAGGTACATGCACAGTGCCAATAGGGGGGAAGTTCTTTGATTTTGACCCAGCAACTGTGAAGGATCAACAATTTAGTTCCATGTCAGGTTGGTGTGTGGCTTGGAGGGGAGCTTGCAGGTGATGGTGTTCCCATGCATCTGTTGCCCTTGTCCTTCTAGGTGGTAAATGTTGTGGGTTTAGAAGGGTCTGTCAAAGGAGTCTTGGTGAGTTGCTGCAGTGCATCTTGTAGATGTACACACTGCTTCCACTGTGCATCGCTGGTGGGAGGAGTGAAAGTTTAAGGTGGTGGATGGGGTGCATTCAGGCAGGCTACTTTGTCCTGGATGGTGTCGAGCTTCTTGAATTGTTGTTGGAGCTACATTCATCCAGGCAAGTGGAGAGTATTCCATAGCGCTCTCTGGTTTAGGAGTCAGGAATTGAGTTACTCACTGCAGAATTCCCAGTCTCTGACTTCTCTTGTAGGCACAGTTATTTATATGGCTGGTCCAGTTAAGTTTCTGGTCAATGGTAGCCCCCAGGATGTTTTACAGTGAGGAATTCAGTGATGCCATTGAATGTCATGGGGAGATGGTTCATAGAAACAGAAAATAGATCATTCGGCCCTTCGAGCCTACTCCGCCGTTCAGTATGATCATGGCTGATCCTCTGTCTCAACACCATACTCCCCGCGCTCTCCCCTTACCCTTTGACACCTTTAGAGTCAGAAATCTATTTCCTCCTTAAATATATTAAGCGACTTGGCCCCCACAGCCTTCGTTGGTAGAGAATTCCATAGGTTCACCACCCTCTGAGTGAAGAGGTTTCTCCTTATCTCAGTCCTAAATAGCCTACCCCATATCCTGAGACTGTGACCCATTGTTCTAGCCTCCCCCCACAGCCGGAGGAAACGTCATCCCTGCATCCAGTCTGTCCATCCCTGTCAGAATTTTATAGGCTTCATTGAGATCCCCTCTCATTCTGTGGATAATTAAGGGCCCCTTCCTGGGGCATTTTGCCCATGTTGGGAGAGCCCACTGCCACATGAAGAGACTAGCAAGTAAACCATGGAGATCTCCCTGTGGGCCCTAGGGAGAGGCCCTCCTTTTAGGGCACTCCATGGTCCATGAAGGTACCCCCACTGGCAATTGTGCCACACCTTCACTAACCCCTGCCCTGAACGTCAGGCCTGCTTGACGCCAGCTTTCGCAGACCTCATTGCTTCTCATCCTGCAGGTGCAGCCCCCGCATAGCCACCACTAGCGGTGGTGATGCTGGCCCTCTGATTGGGCTGGCAGTTCCCGGGGGTGAGTTGCCGACAGCAGCTGTCAAAATATGGCCACGGGTCCCACAACCAGCTGAAGAGGGATTGCCTCCACGTTCAGCCCAGCAGTGGGAATTTTGCTGCCTAAATAGCCTGCCAGAGGCTAAGGAGAAAGGGAGACAAAAAGTCATAGGAACTGTGTCTGTGCCATCCGAAAAAGAGCTATATAGCTTCACCATGCTTTCCAATTCTTGGTCTGTAGCCTTCTAGGTTAAGGCATTTAAGTGCTGTGATGAAGGTTTCTGCCTCTACAGCCCTTTCAGACGATTGTGTTCCTGACCCCCATCACCCTTCTGAGTGAAAATATTTCTCCTCAACTCTCCTCTAATCCTTTTACCAATCACTTTAAATCACCACCCTTTTACTGACCTGTCTACTAAAGCCCTTCCTTTCCACTCTAACTAGGCCCCTTAGATGTCTCAATTTAATCTCCCCTCAGCTTCTTCTGTTCCAAGGAACACAATCCTAGCATTTCTAATCTTTCATCATTGCTAAAATTTCCTCAAAATTCTCCTCTGTGCAATCACGTGCTTTCTGTAATGTGACGATCAGAACTGTATGTACTCCAGCTGTGGCCTAACTAATATTTTATACAGTTCTTGCATAACATTCCTGACTATATTCTGTGCCTTGGCTCCCAAAGGAAAGCATCCTTTTTCTGCCTGATCATCCTTCAGTGATCTGTGGACATGCACTCCAAAGTCCCTCTGTTCCTTTATCCTTCTCAATATCCTACACTTATTGCCTATCCCCTTGCATTGTTTGCCTTCCCCAGTGCTTACCTCTCACTTCTCTAGTTTGAATTCTCTTTACCACTTTTCTGCCCACTTGATCAGTTCATTGATATCTTCCTCCAGTTTACAGCTTTCTTTCTCATTATTAATATCATGGGCATATTTTGTATCAGGTGCTAACTTCTTAATCATGCACCCTACATTTTACGTCTAAGTCATTGATATATACCACAAAAAGCACGGTAACCTAATACTGAGCCCTCGGAACCCCTCTGGAAACTGTTCTGGTCACAGAAGCACCCATTGACTATTACCATTAATCTATTTAATGACTTAGATGAAGAGTCAGTGAGTAATGTATCTTAAGTTTGCTGATGATACAAAGCTAGGTGGAAAGGTAAGCTGTGGAGAGGATATCGAAAGGCTACAAAGAGATATAAACATGTTAAGTGAGTGGACAACAAGATGGCAGATGTGGGGAAGTGTGACATTGTTCACTTTGGTCGTAAGAATAGAAAAGCAGAATATATTTTAAAAGGTAAGAAACTTGTACATGTTGATGTTCAAAGGGACTTAACTTCGCAGAGAGAGGCAGACCGGCAGGTGATACACAGCTGGGAGAAGATAAAGCTCGAGAAGCAAGGCCTGCAGCACTTAATGTCAAGAGAGAGAAGTCCAAGAGAGCCCTGAGTTTGAAAAAAAAAGTGAACAGTGACATCATTGGGAAGTCTTAAGGTGATTGGCCAGTGAGAATTGCTGCTTAGGGACTGAATCTAAACAACTGGGAGTTTTTTTTAAAAAGCGTTAAAAATTAACCACTAATAACAAGTAACAAGTGAGTAGCTGGTGAGCCTTATCTTTTATTATTAAATAAGGTTTATTACCACTAGTAAGGTATATTAAGTAATAGCAGCATTTATCTATATTAATAAGGCTTATTAATAGTAAGTTTTATTAGTATTGATAAAGCTTTATTAGTATTGGTAAGGTTTATTACCTGTAGTAAGACCTATTAGCAATAACAAGGTTACCAGTTAATAAAAAGAGGAATGGCAGGAGTTCTCCAACCTTGAGAGTGCACATCCTGGACAACCATTTGTGCAAGAAGTTAGTCACAGTATCAAAGAATCTCACAGTGCAGAAGAGGCCGTTTGGCCCATCAAATCTGCACCAACACGAAACACCAGACCTACCTACCTAATCCCATTTACCAGCACTTGGCCCATAGCCTTGAATGTTATAACGTGCCAAGTGCTCATCCAGGTACTTTTTAAAGGATGTGAGGCAACCCACCTCCACCACCCTCCCAGGCAGCGCATTCCAGACCGTCACCACCTTCTGGGTTAAAAAAAAGTTTTACCTCACATCCCCCCTAAATCTCCTGCCCCTCTTCTTGAACTTGTGTCCCCTCGTGACTGGCCCTTCAATTAAGGGGAACAGCTGCTCCTTATCCACCCTGTCCATGCCCCTCATAATCTTGGACACCTTGATCAGGTTGCCCCCTCAGTGTTCTCTGTTCCAAAGAAAACAACCCAAGTCTATCCAACCTCTCTTCATATCTTAAATGTTTCATCCCAGGCAACATCCTGGTGAATCTGCTCTGCACCCCCTCCAGTGCAATCACATCCTTCCTATAATGTGGCGACCAGAACTGCACACAGTACTCCAGCTGTAGCCTCACTAAGGTTCTATACAACTCCAACATGACCTCCCTACTCTTGTAATCTATGCTATGCATTGATTGATAAAGGCAAGTGTCCCATATGCTTTTTTCACCACCCCATTAACATGCCCCTCTGCTTTCAGAGATCTATGGACACACTTGCCAAGGTCCATTTGTTCCTCAGAACTTCCTAGTGTCATGCCGCTCATTGAATACTTCCTTGTCAAATTACTCCTTCCAAAGTGTATCACCTCCCACTTTTCAGGGTTAAATTCCATCTGCCACTTATCTGCTCATTTGACCATCCCATCTATATCTTCCTGTAGCTCAAGACACTCAATCTCACTGTTAACCACCTGGCCAATCTTTGTGTCATCCGCAAACTTAGTAATCCTACCCCCCACATTGTCATCTATGCCATAAATAATGTCAGCTGCAATGGTGAACTCCAGATTTCGAAACTTGAGCAGCTGCTGATGTCACTGTGGTGCATCCATGAGGTCTAGAGCTTCATGGATAGCATGATTATAGATGTGGTCGCCCCACAGCTTAAGAATATGTGGGGCGAGAGGAAACGGGTGACCACCAGACAGTCAAAAAAGAACAGGCTGGCCATACAGGAGTCCCTTGAGTGCATCTTATTCTCCAACCAGTATTCAGTTCTGAATACTTATGACAGTGATGGTTCACCTGGGAAGTACAACAAGAGCCGAGTCTATGGCAGCGCAGGTGGCTCAATTGTGCAGGTGTGGAATACAAGGGAAGACTGGAAGAGCAATAATGATAGGTGATTTAATAGTTAGGGAAATAGAAGTTTTTGTGGTCAGACATGAATCCACGATGGTATGTTGCCTCCTTGATGCCAGGGTCAAGGATGTCATAAGCGGCTGCAGAGCATACTGAGGTGGGAGGGTGAACAGCCAACAGTCATGGTACATATTGGTAAAAATGGCATCGGCAGAAAGAGGAATGCAATCCTGCAGTCCGAATTTAGGGAGCTAGGTGGGAAATTAGCAAGCAGGAACACAAAAAGTAGTAATCTCCAGATTACTCCAGTACAATGTGCAAATGAGTGTAGAAACAGGAGGATAAAGCAGACAAATGCGTAGCTGGAAAGATGATGCAGGAGGACATTGGAACCAGCTTTGGGGGAGTTGGGACCTGTATAGGCTCTATGGGTTGCTCCTAATTAGAGCCAGAACTGAGTTCCTTGTTCTGCTAGTGGTATTGGGGAGGGTTTAAACTAATTTGGCAGGGGTGTGGGAGCCAGAAGATAATATCAGAGAGGAATACCAAGATTCACACCAAGCTGGGAGATAGCACTAGAATTGGGAATAGTAAGTTAATAGGTGGGGTCAGAGTAAGGGAAAAAGTAATAAAGTCCAAATCATTCAATGGCTTTACCATTGCTGAATCCCCCACTATCAATATCCTGGGGGGTTACGATTGACCAGAAACTGAACTGGACTAGGCAATCCAAATACTATAGCTACAAGGGCAGTTCAGAGGTTAGGAATCCTGCAGCGAGTAACTCACCTCCTGACTCCCCAAAGCCTGTCCACCATCTACAAGGCACAAGTCAGGAGTGTGATGGAATACTCTCCACTTGCCTGGATGAGTGCAGCTCCATCAACACTCAAGAAGTTTGACATCATCCAGGTCAAAGCAGCCCGCTTGATTGGCACACCATCCACCACCTCCAACATCCACTTCCTCCATCACCAATCAACAGTGGCAACAATGTGTATCATCTACAAACTCACCAAGGCTCCTTAGACAGCAGCTTCCAAACTCACGACAGCTACCACCTAGAAGGACAAGGACAGCAGATGTATGGGAACACCACCACCTGCAAGCTCCTCTCCAAGCATTCACCATTCTAACTTATCGCCATTCTTTCACTGTCACTGAGTCAAAAACCTGGAACTCTCTCCCTAACAGCACTGTGGGTGTACCCACATTACATGGACTGCAGCGGTTCAAGAAGGCAAGCTCACCACCTCAAGGGCAATTAGGGTTGGGCAATAAAAATGCTGGCCTAGCCAGTGATGCCCATGCCCTGTGAAACAATAGAAAAAAAAGAGTTTGCCTTCCCACATCAATTGGAAGGCCATCAATGTGCTTTGAGAATGGACATGAATACTCTCCATTTGCCCAGATGAGTACAGTGCCAACAACACTCAAGAAGTTTGACACCATCCAGGGCAAAGCAACCTGCTTGAGTGGCACCCCATCCACAAACATTCACTCCCTCCTCCACTGACACACAGTGGCAGCAGTGTGCAAGATGCACTGCAGGAACAGCCAAGCCTCGTTAGACAGCACCTTCCAAACCCAAAACCACTATCATATAGAAGGACAAGGGTAGCAGACAGATGGGAACACCACCACCTGGAAGTTCCCCTCCAAGCCATTCACCATCCTGACTTGGAAATATATTGCCATTCCTTCACTGTCACTGAGTCAAAATACTAGAACTCCTCCCAGCCTAACAGCACTGTGGATGTACCTACATTCTGGATACAAAGTGTTCAAGAAAGATAACAAAGAAAGAAAAGGGAGATGGGTGGTGGTAGTGATTGATGAGAGCATTGAAGTGCTGGAGAAAGAGGATGTCCCACAGGGTTCAAGGACATAATCTATTTGGCTAGAACTAAGGAGAAAAAGGTGTGATTACATAGCTTGGTGTAGTTTTTGGCCACCAACTAATGGAAAGGATGCAGCAGAACAAACTTACTAGGAAATTACAGAGAGATGCAAACATGACAGTACAATGGGGGACTTTAATTACCCAAATTTAGGCTGGGATAGTAGTAGTATAAAGGGCACAGAAGGGCAAGAGTTCTTAGAATGTATTCAGGAAAATTTTCTACAATATGTTTCCAGTCCACTGAGAAAAGAAGCACGCTAGGCCTGGTTCTTGGGAATTAGGTGTGTCAAGTGTCAGTAGGAGAACATTTAGGGAACAACAATCATTATATCAGTAGGTTTAGGCTGATTATGGAAAAAGACAAAGAACAATCCAGAGAAAAAATAATTAGCTGGGGGAAAGCCAACTTTAATGGGGCAAAAACAGATCTGGGCCGAATAAACAAGAGTCAAAAGTTGGCAAGAGAAATGGTAGCCGAACAGTGGGCTACATTCAAAGAGAGAGTTCAAGCACAGTCAAGGTATATTCCCTTGAAAAGAAAAAGTAGGGCAAACAAATCTAGAAATCACTGGATGACAAAATTAGAAATTAAGAAAAGCAAAAAAAGATATACTTATGACAGATGTCAGTTAGAAAGTACAATTGAGAGCCAGGCTGAATATGGAAATTTCAGAGGGGAGGTGAAAAAACAAATGAAAGAAACAGAGGAAGTATGAGAAGAGACTGGCAGCCAACATTAAAAAGAATCCCAAAGTCTTCTATAGGCATATAAATAGTAAAAGGGTGGTAAAAGGAGTAGGGCCAATTAGGGACAAAAAAGGGGATTTACGCATGGAAGTAGGGAGCATAGCTGAGGTATTGAATGAATGCTTTGCACCTGCCTTTACCATGGAAGAAGATGCTACCCAGGCCCTGATGAAAGAGGAGGTAATTCAGGCACTGGAAAGATTTAAAACTGATGATGAGATATTGGATCATGAGAGGTCTGGACAGATTAGATACAGAGAAACCGTTCCCACTCATAAAAGAATTGAGAACAAGAGGGCACAGATTTAAGGTCATTTGCAAAAGCAGCAGAAACAATATGAGGGAACACTTTTTCACACAGCAATTAGTTAAAGTCTGAAATGCACTTTCTGAGTTGGTGGATCAGGTTCATTCAAGGCTATCAAAAGGAAATTAGACTGTTATTTGAAAAGAAACAATGTTCAGGATTATGGGAAGAAGGCAAGAAAAGGACACTAAGTAAATTGCTCATTTGGAGAGCTGGTGCAGACAACGATGGGCTGAATGGCCTCCTGCACTAAAATTTCTGAGATTCTGTGGGTGTGCTCATACAAGGAATGCAGAAAGTTAGCATGCAGGTACAGCAAATACTTTGGAAGGCAAATGGCATGTTGGCCTTTATTGCAAAGGGATTGGAGTATGGGGATAAAGAAGTCTTGCTAGAGTTGTACATGAGTTTAATGAGCCCACATCTAGAATAGTGTGTGCAGTTTTATTTTGTGTATTTAAAGAAGGATATACTTGCATTGGATGCAGTACAGCAAAGGTTCACTAAGTTGGTCCCTGGAATGAGGTGGTTGTCCTCTGATGAGACGCTCAGTAAATTGGGTCTATATTCTCGAGTTTAGAAGAATGAGAGGTGATCTCATTGAAACATTCAAGATTCTGAAGAGGATTGATAGAGTAGATGTAGATTATTTCCGCTGGTTGGGGAATAAACACGGGTCATTGTCTCAGGATAAGGGGGCAATTATTTGGGATTGAGATGAGAAGAAATTACTCAAAGGGTTGTGAATCTTTAGAATTCTCTACCCTTGAGGGTTGTGGATGCTCCATCATTGAATACATTTAAGGCTGGGATAGACAGATATTTGGTTTCTTGGAGTCAAGGAATATGGGAAGCGGGCAGGAAAGTGGAGTTGAAGCCCAAGGTCAGCCATGATCGCATTGAGTGGAGCAGACTATAACAGCCATATGGTCTATTCCTGCTCCTATTTCTTGTGTCACCTTTGCTTCCTGCCATTGAGCCAATTTTGGATCGAACCTAACATTTTCCCTTGGATCCCATGGACTTTTACTTTTTTGACTCATCTGCCATGTGGGGCCTTGCTAAAATCCATGAAGACAACATCGAATGTGCTATCCTCATCAACTCCCCACCCACCTCCCCTTGTCATTTCCTCTCAAAATTCAATCTATTTAGACAATACCTTCTCTAACAAATCTCTGCCCTTCATTAATCCGCACCTTTCTAAATGACTATTTATATTGCTGTTCAGAACTTTTTCCAGTGATTTTCCCATCAGTGAAGTCAGGCTGATTTTACATAAGGAATATAAATAGGAGCTGGAGTAAGCCATTTGACACCTCAAGCCTGCTCCCTTGTAGATCAAAAATCTGTCTAACTCAGCCTTGTATATATTCAATGACCTAGCCTCCAATGCTCTTTCGGGTAATTCCAAAGATTAATGACTCAGAAGAAAATCTTCTTCACCTCTATCTTAAATGGATGGCCCCTTATTCTGAAACTGCACCCACTAGTTCTAGATCCACCCCACGATGGGAAGCATCCTCTCAGCATCTACCCTGACAAGCCCCCTCAGAATCTTAAATGTTTCAATAAGTTCACCCTTATTCTTTTAACCTCCAATGAGTATAGGCCCAACTTGCTCAATTCTTCCTCAAAAGACAACCCTTTCCTCCCAGGAATCAACCTAGTGAACCTTCTCTGAACTGCCTCTGATGCAAATATATCCCTCCTTAAATAAGGAGACCACAACTATATGCCCTGTACGTTTGTGGCAAGATTATCCTACTTTTATACTCCATCCCGCTTACAGCAAAGCTAACATTCCTGTCACTTTCCGAACTACTTGTTAACTTTTTGTGATTCAGATGCAAGAATACCCAGATCCCTCTGTATCCCAACATTCTGTAGTTTCTATTTAAATATTTTTCTTTTCTAATCTTGCTACCAAAGTGAATAACCTCACATTTCACACATTATATTCCATCTGCCAAATTTTTGTTGACTCACTTAACCTATCTATATCCCTTTGCATTTTCTTTGTTCCCCTCCCAACTTGCTTCCCTATGTATCTTTGTATTGGCAGCAAATTTATACTCTGTCCCTTTGTCCTTCATCAGTTGAGGCCCAAGCACTGATCCCTCTGGCACTTCATTACAGCCTGCCAATGTGAGAATTTATTCTGACTGTTTCCTGTTAGTTACCCACTCCTCTAACCAGGCTAATATATTATCCCCAACACAGTTCTTATCTTGTATGCTCTTACCTTTAATGTGGTACCTTATTGAATGCCTTTTGGAAGTCCAAATAGACAATGCCTATCCATTTTCCTTTATCCATCCTACTTGTTGCATGCTCAAAGAAGAAGAACAGCAACTATATTTATCTGGCCCCTTTAATGGATTCCCTTCAGAGGAGCATTATAAAACAGAGTATGACACTGAGCCCCATAAGGCGATATTAAGTGAGGTGACCAAAAGCTTGGTCAAAAAGATAGATTTTAAGAAGTGTTTTAAAGGAGGAAAGCGAGGTAGAGTGGTGGTAGAGCTATAGGGAAGGAATTCCAAAGCTTTGGCCTAGGCAACTGAAGACATGGGCACCAATGGTGGATCAGTAATAATTGGAAATGCACAAGGGTCCAGAATTAGAGGAGCACAGATATCTTGGAGGGTTGCGGGTATGGAAGACTATTAAGATAGGGAGTGGCAAGACTATGAAGGGATCTAAGAACAAGGATGAGGATTTTAAAATCAAGACGTTGCTTGATCAGGAGCCAGTGAAGGTCAGCAAGCACAGGGCATATAAGGAAACAGGGTTTTCTGCAAGTTAAGACGAGTGCAACAGAGTTTTGGATAACTTAAAGTTTACAGAGGATAGAATGTGGGAGACCAGCCAGAAATGCATTGGAATAGGTGAGTCTAGAGCTAACAAAGGCATAAATGAGGGTTTCAGCAGCAGATGAGCTGACACAGTGAAGTCAAGCGATGTTACAAAGGTGGAAACTGATGACACAGCATGAGGTCAGGAGCTCATCTCCAGATCAGATGTGACACCAAAGTTCTGAACAGTCTGGCTTAATCTCCGACTTGCCAGGAAGAGGGATGGAATCGATAATTAGGGAACAGAGTTTGAAGCAGGAACCAAAAACAATGTGTTCAATCTTCCCAACATTTAATTGGAGGAAATTTCTGTTCATCCAGCACTCTCAGATGAGCAGTCTGATAATTTTTCAACAGTGGAGGAGTTGAAAGAGGAGGTGGTGAGGTAGGTCTGGATGTCATTAGTGTACATGTGAAAACTAATGCCATATTTTCAGATGATATCTCCAAGGGGCAGCATGTAGATATGAAATAGGAGGGAGCCAAGGATTGATCCTTGGGAACATCAGATGTAATGGTACTGGAGTAGAAGGAGAAACCATTGCAAATGATCCGTTGGCTATGATTTGATAAATAAAAGTGGAATCATATGAGAGCAGTGCCGCAGCTGGATGACAGAGGGGAGGCGCTAAGGACTCTTGGGGGGACAGTAGGGGGAGCAGGATCAGATTCTCTGGCTACAATTAGATAGAGAAGAATGGAACCAGGTTAGAGCAATCCCACCCAGCTGAGCGACAGTGGCGAGGTGTTGGAGTGGAGTAGTGAGGTCAGCCTTGTCAAAGGCTGCAGACAGGGTGAGAAAGAGGAGCAGGGAAAGTTTACTTTTGTCATAGTCACATAGGATGTCATTTTGTCTTTAGTAAAGAACTGTTTTATTACTATGGCAGGGGCATAAACCTGATTGGAGGGATTCAAACATGGAGTCCTGGAAAGATAGGAACGGATTTGGGAGATGACAAAACATTCAAGGACTTTGGATAGAAAAGAGATGTTGGAGGATGGGATAGTAGTTTGCAAGTGTGGAAGGGCTCACAGGTTGGTTTTTTGAGGAGAGAAGTGATGACCGCAAGCTTAAAGGAGAAAGGAACAACAACTGAAGAGAGTTTACAGTTTACAATATCGGCTAATATAGGTGCTAGGAAGAGAAGTTAGGTGATTAGCAATTTAGTGGAAATAGGATCAAGGGAATAGGAGGTGCATCTCATGAACAAGATAAGTTCAAAGAGGGCATTAGGAAGAAAACTAGAGAAAGATGCAAGTTCAGGGCTAGGGCAAAGAGGAGCATTGAAGGAAGTATCAAAATAGTATTAAACTTTAAAGAAAAAGTATATAATTGTGCAAAGTTAGGTGGAAGGCCAGAAGATTGGACAGAATATAAGGAACAGCAAAGGATGACTAAAAGACTAATAAGGAGGGAAAAATTAGAATATGAGAGAAAGCTAGCCAGAAATATAAAAACAGATTGTAAGAGTTTCTATACATATTTTAAAAAGAAACAAGTTAACTAAGTGAGCATTGATCCTATGAAAAGTGAGTCAGGAGAATTGATATTGGAAAACAAGGAAATGGCAGATGAATTGAACAGGTATTTTGTATCAGTCTTCATTACAGAGGATACAAGTAACATCCCAGAAGCAGCTATAAATCAGGAAATGGAAGGGAGGGAGGAACTCGGGAAAATTACAATCAGCAAAGAAGCGATACAAAGTAAATTGTTGGAGCTGCGGGCTGACAAGTGCCTGGGTCCTGATGGACTTCATCCTAGAGTCTTAAAAGAAGTGACTAGTGAGATAGTTGATGCATTGGTTTTAATTTTCTGAAACTCACTAGATTTAGGAAAGGTTCCATTGGTTCAGATTGGAAGATAGCAAATGTAACCCCATTATTCAAAAAAGGAGAGAGACAGAAAGCAGGAAACTACAGGCCAGTTAGCTTAATATTTGTTGTAAGGAAAATGATAGAAGGTATTATTAAAGAAGCTATAGCAGGACACTTGGATAAGTTCAAGGTAATCAGGCAGAGTCAACATGGTTTGGTGAAAGGGAAATCATGTTTAACCAACTTATTCGAATTCTTTGAGGAAGTAACGTGTGCTGTGATAAAGGGGAACCGGTGGATTACTGTACTTAGGTTTCCAGAAGGCATTTGATAAAGTACCAGATCAAAGGTTATTGCAGAAAATAAAAGCTCATGGTATAAGGGGTAACATGTTGACATGGATAGAAGATCGGCTGGCCAACAGGAAGCAGAGAGTAGGCATAAATGGGTCTTTTTCAGGTTGGCAAGATGTAACGAGTAGTATGCCACAGGGATCAGTGCTAGGACCTCAACTGTTTACAATTTGTATAAATCACTTGGGTGAAGGGACGGATGGGATGATTGCCAAATTTCCGACAACATAAAGATAGGTAGGAAAGTAACTTGTGAAGAGGACATAAGGAGACTACAAAAAGATATAGATAAGTTAAGTGAGTGGGTGAAGATCTAGCAAATGGAGTATAATGTGGAAAATGTGAAATTGTCCATTTTGGCAGGAAGAATAAAAGAGAAGCATATTATCTAAATGGTGAGAGATTGCAGAGCTCTGACATGCAGAATGATCTGGGTGTCTTAGTGCATGAATCACAAAAGGCTAGTATGCAGGCACAGCAAGTAATTAGGAAAGCTAATAGAATATTATCATTTATTGCGAGGGGAATTGATTACATAAGTAGGGAGGTTCTGCTTCAGATATACAGAGCATTAATGAGACCACATCTGGAGCATGTGTACAGTATTGGTCACCTTATTTAAGGAAGGATGTAAATGGATGAAAATAGCGAGCAGTTTTAGCAGATGACAGTAAGATCCAGCAGTGTTTTAAATAGTCCAGCCAGATCTGGCCAATTAACTTACTCTAATTAATTTGTCAAACACTATTTACCAGTCATAAAATCAGCACAATCAACTTGGTTGTCTTATGATTTTCTAAATGCCCTGCTACTACTTCCTTAATAATGGATTTCAGCATTTTCCCAAGGACAGATGTTAGGCTAACTAGCCTATAGTTCCCTGTCTTCTGTCCTCCTCCTTTCTTGAATAGGAGCTTGGCATTTGCAGTTTTCCAATCCTCTGGGACCTTTCCAGAACCTAGGAAATTTTAGAAGATTACAGTCAAAGGAACCATTATCTCTGTAGCCTTTCCTTTTAAGACCGTAGGGTGCAGACTATTAGTTCTTGGGGATATTTCAGCCCTTAGTCCCATTAGCATTCCTAAGTTCTTTTTCTCTAGTGATACTGATTGTTTTAAGCTCTTCCCTTCCCTTTGCCCCTTCATTTTCTATTATTGGGATTCGTTTAGTGTCTTCTACTGTGAAGGCAAAATCCTGTTCAAAGTCTCTGCCATTTCTTTGTTTCCCATTATTAATTCCTCAGTCTCATCAACTAAGGGGACCAACATTTATTTTGGCTACTCTCTTCCTTTTTGTAAACTTTTAGAAGCTCTTACTTTCTGTTTATATATTTCTTGCTAGTTTACTCTCATATTCTAATTTCTCCCTTTTTTATCATCATCCTTTACTGATTTATAAAATTTTCCCAATCTTCTGGCCTACCACTAATTTTATACCATCCTTAACTTGCATATTTGCCCAAACATGGTTCATTCTTTTCCGAGATTTTACTCGGTCTGTACCTTTGTCCCTTATTAAACCAAATTGAAAAGATTAGTTTAATGAAGGGTGGTGCAATAGACACTCAATAGATGCACATTCAGGGCTGAGGCACAGAAAAACCTAGGGGAGTTTTGTCTTGTGGGAAAGAGGCAGTCCCTGAAATAGTGATAAACTTCAAACTTGTAAAAACTGCCTTGAGACATGTTTGAGATGCAAACTTGCGTGCTTGAAATTCTCTTGATAATTAGCAATAATGTCAATGGCTGATCAGTGAATATGTGATGTATGGTAACTTTAAAGTGCCAGAATTTGAGTTGCATTTCTCAAATACAAAAAAAGTCAATTGACATGGAAACACCATGCAAATTGGTCTTGATTTAGTAATAAACCTTTTGCAAGCTAGACTTGATGGCAAATGTCAGTTTTACATTAATCATTGCGCTGCAAGGCAAAACAGTGTACATAGTGTGCCCACTATTCATGTTCCCAAATAAATGGAAAATTCGTCAGATTTATATTTCTGTTACAGATTTAGTTCTCTGATGACTAGTTGCAGTTTACACCATAGTAAAGAGTTTAATTTCCGTCACTGTCTTGTTGTCTGAAAACGGTACTTCCCCCGATCATCTCTAAATGTGTCACTAACTGCAACATGTCATGGTGCGTATTCTTCATGAAAATTGAAGGGGGCCAATTTGACTTTGGGCAACCATCCAGCAGAGGCCACCAGCCTGTATCAAGTGTAGATTCGGCTGTGATTTTGAGGTATCTGCCTTATTTACTTCAGACCTTGTTTTTTGCAAAAATATACTTTTTTCGTAAAATATCTGAAATATAAATTACAAAACATTTCAAAATGGCTATCACAAAAAGTGCAATAATATTCAAGTTTTCCACACAAATCATGTCACACCCTGAGATGCTTCAATACAATCAAGGAACATTAAAGACTTTTCAAAATGGTCATAACAGACAGTCAGCCAGCACATTGGTACTTAAGTTGTCTACATAGATCATGTTGCACTCTGAGCTGCTTCCATATAATTGTCTTACGTGTAATATTCGCTGCATACATTCATTGTCATACAGCCCAAGGGGTCTATACAATTTCCAATCCCTCAGTGCACTATGGCAGAAAGGTCTTAGACAGCAAACTTTCCCCATTGCACCTCAGAGGCGGCTGCCCCAAGCTTTAGTGCGTCTCTCAGCACGTAGTCCTGGACCTTGGAATGTGCCAGTCTGCAATGCTCAGTTGGGGACAACTCTTTGCACTGAAAGACCAAAAAATTTCACGCAGACCAAAGAGCGTCTTTCACCAAGCTGATGAACTTTCAGCTGCAGTTAATGTTTGTCTTGATGTGTGTCCCTGGGAACAGCCTGAAGAGCACAGCGTCCTGTGTCACGGAATTGCTTGGGATGAACCTCGACAAAAGCTACTGCATCTCTCTCCAGACCTTCTTTGCAAAGGCACATTCAACAAGGAGGTGAACAATGGCCTCTTCCCCACTATAGCCACCTTGAGGGCAATGTACAGAGGAGGTGAGACTCCTGGCATGTAGGAAGGATCTGACGGGGAGGACCTTTCTCACCACCAGCCAAGCTACACCTTGGTGCTTGTTGGAAAGTTCTGGCGATGAGGCATTCTGCTAAATGACTTTGATAATCTGCTCATGGAGCCATCCCACAAGATCCACCATCTCTTTTTTCCACAGGGCCTCTAGGAAGTTACATGCCAACCACTGCCTGACGGACTTGTGGTCAAAGGTGTTTCTCTGTCCCGAATGACCAGCCTGGAAGTTGGCACTGGAAGGCTGTGGAGTGTCTAATGGATAGCTCAATACAGCTCACCAATTGAGGCAGACCAATGTCAGTGCTCCAGCCACCAGCAAGGTTGGTATGGGGAGAAGCAGGTGGAGAAAGTCGCAATCATGGGGAGTTGCAGTCCTATCCTTGCAGCAGTCTAGACTATTTTTGGGGACCTCTTCAACCCCAACACCTGGTTGGAGTGTGTGCATGATCTGAATGCTTTCGATTTAAAATGACTTGATTTGCATATTAAAAGAGGCGAGTATTCAGTAATAGGATCCTTTCAAAATGTCAGCAACAGCTTTGTCAGTAAGGCTACTGGGGGGTTGCTGTCCTGTGGCCTTATCACCAGATCTTAGCAGTGAAAATTTACCTCAGCGCGTTGAATTGCGGAACTTATTTTAAATCCTTTTTGTATTTGAAATGTCTGGGATTCTGTCCACAGTGCATTTTATATCCATTTCACTGGATGTATGGTGCAGCATAATCCTTTACTACTATACTTTTGCTAAATGTGTGATTGCGTTTTGATAATTTCACGAAAATCAGCAGTACACATTGGAGGTGATATCAAGCTGAAGCAGTGTTCTCATACCATTAGACACGCATTGTGCACAGTCTTTTTTTTCAACTTCAAATCAAATTAAAGCAGTAAGTTAGCTGAAGTTTGTAGACTAGGAAAGTTCCAAGTTCAGTTTCACGTAGGCCCACTATTGTCAAATATACTAGATAGGGAGGCTTATGTGAAGAATGGGACGTTAATTATAGGGTGACCAGATTTTTAGAAGTCATAACCAGAAAACATTAAGCCTTGGGGAAAGCAGGGCTCTGTGATGATTGCCATGTTGGGTGATCAATGGCAGGAGTCTGGGGGTGGGGCAGTTGAAAGCCAGAGGTCCTGTGATGTCATCTTCCAGAATATGTCCAGGCAGAGTTGGCAGCCCTATTAAGACATCCATTTATTGAAGACAGGAGTTATATACCACAGATTTTAGTTTCAATTACATTTCTGTCTTATTTTCTTTAAAAAACTGAACCAAAGCTTTGTTTGTCACTTCCATTCAGCTTTAACTTTACTGTGCAAATGCACAACGGTAGGACCGATCTCCACTTAAAGCCTCGTTTATTTTCATACAATGGGTTCTAACAGTAAAATAGACATTTTGTGTGTCTTTTGAGGAAGGTGTGATGATGGTCTGACAACACATTGGCATTAAAGGGGTCAAGCTGATTGTTGTGAGCATACAAGGGTAAACTCACTTTGTCTTCATTGGATGCTTCCAACAGGCAGCATTAGTTGAGAATTATTGCTACAGATGGGAAAGGCCATTTAGCCCATCTAAATTAATTTGTGTTAGCTAATTTGTTATTTGATGGTGTTGGTCTAGGAAGGATGTTGGCTTGGGTATAGGGATGTACATGACTAAAAAAGACCATTGCATCCACTGGTTAGGACTTAGATGGAGATAAGAATGGTCCCCTTTGCTGGGTTCCATTCTGGGTACCACACTGTAGGAAGGGTGACAGCTGCAGAAGTGATTTACTAGAATGACACAAGGATCAAAGACTTCAGTCATGTGGATAAAGTGGGATTGTTCTCCTTTTAAGAGGATATTTAGTAGATGTGTTCAAAATCATGAAGGGTTTTGATGGAGTAAATAGGGAGAAACTGTTTCTTGTGGCAGGAGTGGTTGATAACCAGAGGACACAGAATGAAGGGAATTGGCAAAAGCAAAAGAACCAAACATGACATGAGGGAAAGAAAATCAGGCAGGGATTTGTTATGAGCTGGAATACTACCTGAAAAAAAATGATGGCTGCAGATTCAATAGCAACTTTCAGAAGGCAATTGGATAATTACTTGAAGAAAAAGATGGGAAAGAGCGAGTAGGGGAGTGGGATATAATTGCATAGCTCTCTAAAGAGCCAATAAGGTGCAACGGGCTGAATGGCCTCTTCTGTGCTGTATTAGTTCATGATTCTTTATTTTATGATGAGAGGCACCAATTCTGAATAAGTATTGAAGCTTTTGGTGAATTTCTATCATTAATAACAGATCCCAGCACTCAGCCTGTGATCCCAACTCTGCCTCTTTTCCTGCTCACTGTCTACTTTTGTATTTGGGGGTTGGATGGCCTATAAATCAATCGTGATCCTTAAAAATCATTAAATGAAACAAATGTCCACCCATGTTAGGAACCCCTGAATGGAACAGCGGAACAAAAACATAAATTTTACTGGAAATGTGCCCTCTGGACAGAGCCTTTCCCAATTACCAAGCTTTTGAGGCCGTTAATGACTTTAGAGATTATAATTTTTTTTACAAGAAACAGTTGAAGCAGTTTTTTAAAAATCTATGTGTAAAGAGGTAGCCAGCTTGCAATTTCTGAAACACAGTAAAACCAGTTTACATCAATGGATGTTAAAAACTCCCTTTTAATTGAAACCCCGCCCTTCTCTCACCACCCGCTTCTCTCAAAGCTTAGGCGAAGCAAATTAATCGCAGGGTGACGCAGCAGCCCATGTGCAGTAGTCTGCACAGACCCGCATGTCAGACTCGCTTTCTGCAGCCCACGGAAAAGTTTCTTTTATATATATATATATATATATAAGATATTTCAGCATTTGTACAAGATCTTTAATTGTGGTGAGCAGGATCTGCGTGAACGAACGTTCAGACTCTTAGCGACAGTCCAGTCAAGCCCCGTTGACCTAGCTAGCCCAGTTTGCTGGCTTTGCCCGAGCAGCAATTCCTGGATTCCATCACGTCCCCTTTTGCTTCCAAAACCTTGGAGGCAAGCTTGCACTTCTCCCGAGTTGTAGGACATACATTCACCTTGAGTGACCCAGAGCTATGTGGGAGAAATTTGTTAAATTCAGCGAGAAGCTGGAAACTAGCCAACGTACCTTGACGTGATTAAAAAAAAGGGAGGGGCCGTAGTGGAGTTGAAAATCCGGGCATTTGAGCAATCCGGAAAAACTGTCGGGACACCGGGAAGTTTAGTGAATGTCCCGGCTAAACCAAGATCACCGTAGCTCATTGAGGCATCTGAGGATGACCTGTGCTGTGAACCTGCGTCCAACAAGAATCAGTGCATTTAGTAGAGGGTGGGAAAGGACAAATTGATTGAATGGACGAATCGCTAGAAAGTAAAGTTTAAGAATTGGTGGAAAGCATTACTGCTGAGCCCAAACCTGCCCTGAATAATCAAATCCCACTGTAAAGTAATAAACCTGCGCATTCCGCTTCTTGAAAGAGATGTTAATTCAGCGCAAGCCAAAAGTCAAACCCTGGCTTCTAAGGCTTAGTTAATTTGCGTAGTGAGCAACCAAGAAAAACCCAAACACTTTTATCTGAGTAACTGGCAGATGTCCTTTATCAATTATTTCTCTATTCAATTTTTTGATACGTATAGCACCATTAACATCAAAACAGTTCAAAGCACTTCACAGTTTGTAGCATAGTGACCGTTAGGCAACACTTCCATAAAATTAATTTTAAGCTAATGACAATTCTCAACTCACCCTTAAAACAATAATAATGAATGGTTTTGTGGCCTGTAAATTTATTTTTATCCCTACCCATTGCATAAACCCAGCACCTGATTAATATCTTGAGTAATCTCATTATTGACTGTTATTGGTCCTTGTTAGGATTCTTTTAAAATAAAACAAAGTAATTACTTGTCCACTTTTAGTTTGGATATGTATTTCAATGATTTACATATTAATGAAGGGACAGAATAATGGTTATAATGAAGGTTAATGACAAACAAAGCACGGATTTGGCAGAAATAAAAACAATCCTTGTTGATGAGGTGGTTTTAAAGAAAGTGTTGAAGGAGGAGAGAGAGATAGCGAGACAAAGATTTGGGGAGGGAATTCCAAAGCTTGGGGCTGAGATAACTGAAAGTGCAGCCACCAATGGTGGAACAATTAAAATCAGGATAAAAACAGAAAATGCTAGAAAAATTCAGCAGGGCTGGCAGCATCTGTGGAGAGTTAATGTTTCAAGTCCAAAATGACAGTTCTTCGGAATTGAAGAGAGGTAGAAAGGTGGGCTTAATACTGTTCAGAAAGGGGATGAGGGTTCAGGTGGAACAAAAGGGAAGGTCAGGCATAGATTAGAGGGTGGAGGAAATTAAATACCAAAGATGTCACTGAACAAGTGGCAAAGGGAATGGTAATAATAAAGAAACAAAGCATTGGCTAGAGTAGGTGTAAATAGCAGAACAATATCAGCTCGGTCAGAAAGCAAAAGCATGAAAACAAGATACAAGCTGGCACTTGGGGAGAGAAATAAAAATCAAAAAAGAGGACAGAGCTCATGGTCTGAAGTTGTTGAACTGAATGTTGAGTCCGCAAGGCTGTTGTAAAGTGCCAAATCAGAAGATGAAATGCTGTTCCTCCAGCTTGCGTTGGGCTTCACTGGAATATTGCAGCAGGCCAAGGACCGAAATATGAGCATGAGAGTAAGATGGTGAATTGAAATGGCAAGCAACTGGAAGGTCAGCGTCATGTATTGTTTCACATTTCCAGAATCTACAGTATTTTGTTTTTAATTAAAATCAAGATGTTTCCACAACCGGTCCCCAGGTGAGGCCCCCCCAATTTGTTATGATCCCGGACGAGATGCCCCAAATTGTTAACTTCCGGAACGGGACCCCATGCTCTGTGGTGAGGAGGAATGAGCTAGCTTCCCTTCTTTATTCAACCCCCTCAGTTGCTCGCAACAAGGTTAATGTAAAAAGGATCCCTTCCCTCCTGGATACATTTACCCAGTCCAAATGTATTTATGCTTTAGAAGGAGCCAACTTAACCAGACTTTCTTGAGTCAAAGAAAGAGTAAGTTTATTAGTTACTAAAAAACCCAAGAAAAAGATACTAAAAATGTAACGCACATACAGACATATCAGAAATGAGAAGTTTGTTCATTTTTAAACTAAAAGTTAAAAAAGATATATAAAGCACTCTTTGGCTTGTCCGTGAGGAGTAGATGGCAAAATATTACGGTCGTTAAGTTGGATAATTCAGTTAGAGCTGACTTTGGCAGTTGGTTTGGAGACACTTGGTTTGCAGATTAGCTGAAGGAGTTTTCCTGTTTCCTTGTTGACTGTGGCTTTGCCTCCAGCCAGAGAGAGAGAAGACTTTTATCTGCAAGTTGCAGGGATGTCTAGTTGCTGTTCTTCTGCTGTGATCTTTATAGCACACACTAGCACACCAGAACTAGAACACATGGTTCAGACTTGTAGCTAGCTTTTAACCCCTTTTCTTGTGTATTCCTGGAAGGGACAAACAGCCATGTCTTTTGTCCAGAATCTGCTTTCTTTCAACTCAGATCTTGTCCACATTCTGAGACGTAACTCCACAGGAGATGGTTTATGCAGAGATGGTAATCAGTCTCCATTGTCTCTGCAACCAGAGGAGATTAAAGTTCAGTCTTTTGCATTGCATTTCTTCTTTTCAAGTGTCCCTGTCTGAAGTAGGCCTTGACGTTTTTAGGTGCAACATTCCATGCTCTCAACTAGTTGGTCAAGTATAATCCACAGAGGAATTTTCCAGAAAATGATTACTTTATGCTTTTGCTTGTATGTCCCTTTTTTAAAAAAATACATGTCTTCCTCAAAGGGTTCAATATGCCTATTAGTAATTTGGGCTATGACCTGCTGTCATGATGATGTGCAAGAGGCCAGAATTGGAGGAGCACAAAGATCTTGGATATTGTAGTGCTGGAGATGGTTACAGGGATAGGGAGAGGTGAAGCCATGGAGGGATTTGAAAACAAGGATGAGAAGGTACAGAAACAGTAGTTCCAAGATGATAACTCACTCACTCTAAGCAATTACGGGCCATTTTCTGAAATAGATCATAAGGCTCTATAGAAGTTATTGTCTTGCACAGTTGCTTTTTAATAAATACTTATGCTGTAATAACGATTCGTATTGAGACCAAAACTTAGAAATTACTCCTACCCATAGTGTTAGACGAATACTTAATACATTCATATGATACTCCTTTATCTAGATTTTAACCAGTTAAAATAGTGGATGAAAGTTTGTCATAGTGATTATTGTTATTTTTAAAGCTGTTTCTCCTGCAATCAGTGTCAAAGACCTTACTCGTAAGTAATTCCTTGGTCTCTCTGGCGGAATTGGTCTTTGCACTGTACATATATTGATAACTGGGGTTGTCCAGAAACTTTTGTTCATGTAATAGTGTAACTTGGGCTTAAAACTGCAAATAACACTTCCATACGTGCGTGCAGCTTAGAACTTTCTTCCACAGATGTCAATTGATGCTAGATCAATTGTAAATTTTAAATTTGAGATGGATAAATATTTGTCATATAAAAATATTAAGGGATTATGGGGAAAAGGCAGATTCATGGAGTTAGGTTGCAGATCTGTCATGATTTTATTGAACGTGGAACAGGTTCGAGAGGCTAAATGGTCTACTCCTGTTTCTATTTTAGGTTTATTAAAAACAAAAGTTAACAGTAACAAAGTGAATAAAGCAATCAATGCATTTGGCGCAAGATTTCTAATATCTCCTCAAAACAAAAACAATAATATTGACGCTTTGCTAACTCTCCTAGTAATAGTAAAACTGGACCAGTTTGTACATGAGGGTTTGTCCATTAACAAGAATTCTTCAGCCTTTTTTGTGAGCTCTGAAGAATTGGCAGAAAGCAACAACTTGAATTTTCAAAGAGCTATAATGTACACGACATCCCAAGTGACATTGTAAAGTAATAAGAGGAATTGATATCAGGCCATGGGAGATGGGTTAGATAAAGATTAACTCAAAAGAATAGGTTTTGAAATTATTTTAAAAGAGGGTGGAGAGATGAATGGGTTTTAGAATGGAATTCAGAGACCAGGGCCAAAGGGACTGAAAGCTTTCTGACAGATCTCAGTGCAAAGCATGTGAGTGTACACAAGACCCCAGAGGCAGAGAACCTGTGAGCAGGTCCAGAGAGCAGAAATATTGCTCGGTTGCTGAGTAACATAACCGTATTTTGTGAGTTGCTGAACACCTTCAGTAGTGAAGCAGCCCATGCTATGTTACTGCAGGTCTTGGACAACAGACAAGCTTGAAATGGCTAGTAGCAAATAACATTTACATCATACAAGTGCCAGGCAGTGACTATCGCCAATAATAAAAATTCCAACTACCTTCCCCCACTTTCAACAGCACTTTCACTATTGATCAGAAGCTTAACTAGAACAGTTATGTCAACACCGACTACAAAAGTAGGAAGAGGATGAGTATACTAAGGGCTCATGCAACTGAGAAACCCAACACCATTCAAGACAGAGCAATTTGCTTGATTGAACCCCCCCACGCACCCATCATTGAACTCAACATACACCCCCTCTATTGCCAACACCACATAGCTGAATCTGAACTCCCTATACATACATTGCAAGAACTCACCAAAGTTTCTCTGAAAGCAACTCTTGCACAATCTCTACTGTTGAGAAGGGAATGTCATGAGAATATATTGCTGACTTGGATAAATATTACTATTCTTTCAAAGCTGTTGAGTCAATATTCTGGAATTCCCTATCTAACCTCAGACAGTTGTGCTGCAAGATAAAAGCCCACCATCACCTTTTTAGGGCAACATCCTGAGGGAAAGTGAATTTAAAAAACAGTATGTCACTGACTTAAATGCCCTAACAAGGCCCTTCTACAAGAGCTGATTACAAAAATTAAAACAGATACAAAGAATTGCATTTTATACTGGAATTCAATCATAATTTCTCCCAGGAAAACACTATTCCAAAAGTCAATTAACATTTTGTGTGATAAAGGTTTTAATATGAAGAAGAGCATGAGCTGATACCATTACCTGTATAAATGCTTGACATTCAGTGCTCTCCAAATGCCGCCTTTGCAAGTTTCATAACTTCCTACATGGTATTGCAACAGTGCTCAGATCATAATCGCTCTCTTTTCAAAAGAAAAAATACTTCTATATTTGTAAAGTAAATTCATAACACCTTGTGTATTAAATAGCAGACTATAACTTTACAATTTGGAACATGTTTTTCAATACAGCTTCTTGATGTAGTTTCTCACCTTGCACATCAAAACCTGCGCCTCCTTGTCCTTGGACGCAAGCACATGCTACGGGGAACACACAGCTGGGACAAAGGTCACATGGCTATCATACAGAAGTATGCTGATTGCTTCTTCACAGCAAATATGTAAGTCAAGAAGGATGTTCCATGTAGTAAGTAAACAAGGAAACTCAAAATAATGCTTTCATTGTCATTTTTTCAAAAATTGAATAATTGCGACATACATAATTGCAATTGCAGAGAAGCTGAAGCCTATGTAGACTATTTCTAACACTGTTCATTTTATAGTCTGTGGTCCCAGCCGTACAACTTATAACCCTATTAGCTTTCTTTTATAAATTTGATACTGTGTGCACCTTTTAACAAGTGATCAACTGTAACCCCCAGGTGTCTTTCTTGATCAGTTATCCTTAATAAATACTCAGCCTGGTATAAATCTAACAGAAGATATGTAATGCTATATTTGTTGGCCAGCAACCTACTGATTTGATTGAACTTGCAGTGCACCGCCTTGATAATGTAAGGAAAGTGTCATTTATTCCCTTCTATAGATCATTATGAAGATAATGAGCAGCATCAGTCATGACACAGAGCCTTTTGAAACTCTATCTGACTGAGCCACGTTCAGCTCAGTCCCAATGTTGACAACCCTTTAGCTACACGATTTCAACCAATTATTTCCACCTACCTGCATACTCAGTATAATTTTCCTTAAATCTAACATCACAAGTAATTTTTTTTTACTCTCCTGAAATCAGGTACTAAAATTTTATTGTTTTCAGTAACATTAACTCCCCTGACCACCGAAATTTAACAACTCAGTGATCACTTTTATTAGATGTTACCCCACATGAAGATCACATGGCGTCTCAGTATCATTAATGGCCCTGAGTTTTCTGTCAGCTACAAAGAAACAGCTTTCATTATGCAACTGGCATACAGTTGTCCAAAGACTTTCAACTATTTATCACCTGTTTCAATACTGAACCCTGTACAGAGGATCTGTAAATGAGGCAGTAACCAGCAATGCTCTTCAACTATTCAGATTGAAGTATCCTTACTGAATTGTCTAAATCAGGAAGTAAAAAAAATAGAAATATAAATTACATTAAAATCAAGTGCAGGAAGCAAAAAATTGGGAAATACAGATGGTATAAACAGAGAAATAAGAGACAAACAGTAAATTATCCTAATTTTATTTTTTTTAAATATTTGCAACATGAATTTTCTTCTGAAGGAATGAAACCCCACACTTCTAAAAGTATCTTTTCAGGGCCAGTGAGATTATTCAGCACTTACATTCATTTCTGTAATTATCAGTTTTGCTATTTAAAAACTTGCTCACTCCTAAATGAACCAGCCCTAACATTTTTTCATTGCCTTTAGTGCAGAACTAGTGGGAAAGTATCTCAGATTCATGCATTACAGTGATTTCAGTGCCCGGTCTATCACCAAAAACTGAAATAGTGCACGCTATGGAACAGCAGATCTCTGACAACAAATTCTGTGTTTCCGCATTTAACTGCATATGTGCAGACACCAGAAGTTGCTGTCTGATGTGATAAGGGCGAGCACTGTTAGCCTCACTATTAATATTGGAGTGACATTCAGGCCATTAAATATTAAGTTGGCAATGTGGTATATTGGGTTTGCTGTTAGACTAGTAATCTAGGGACCTGGACTAATGATCCAGGGACATGAGTTCAAATACCACCACGGCAGCTAGGGCATTTAAATTCAATTAATTAAATAAAATCTGGAATAAAAAGTTAGTGTCAGTAATAGTGAACATGAAACTATCATTGTCATAAAAACCCATCTAGTTCACTAATGTCTTTTAGGAAAAGAAATCAGCCATTTTTATCTGGTCTGGTCTACATGTGATTCCAGACCCACAGTAATATAATTGACTCTGAACTGTCATCTGAAATTACCTAGCAAGCCATTGGGTTATACTGAAGGAGGCAGCTCACCAGCACTTTCTGAAGAGCAATTGGGATGGTCAATAAATGCTGGCCTTATCAGAATACGTGAATGAATTTTTAAAAAATGATTCCTTCATACTTTCCTTAACATGCTCAATAAGGAAGCAGTTGTTAACAGTGTTAATAGATAATTCTGTCTTCCCACCATCTTAACTTGACATCCCATCATCACACCCAATAATGTATAGAAAGTTACAATCTCCCATGACAAAAGAATCATGTTCTGATTTTCTTGTATTCTGACTAGAGTTGCCTGTCTTTCTTAAACTGCTACACTAGAGACGTATAACTGGTCACATAAATTGATTTTGGATCCAGCTGTACCTGTTCAACTCTCTCCCATTAAGCAATATTTCTATCTATATTGCAGTTGTGTTCTCTTTCATAGATAAAGCTACATCTCTTTTGTGACCCAACCTTCTCTTCCTCCTTTCAGCTTCTCCCATTTTACTTTGGGTCACCACAATGCTGGTTAATCACCCTTCTCCATCTTATCCTGTCGGTCACCCACTTTTCTTTCAATCCTGCTGCATATCAGTCTCTGGCCACTTTATCCTTCTATCCGGTCTTAGGCCTTCCTCTTCTCCCTGGCAGTGCCATCTTCATCACTCACCTCACCATATGTCCTCTCTCCCTGTCCGCAGCATATGACCATACCATTTCACTCTCTTCTCAGCTACTTTCTTTAATGCTTCCACAATCTTCACTGACCTGATGTAGAAGTTCCTGATTTTGTCCTTTCTTGTCACTCCACACATCCATCTCAGCATCCGAATCTCATTAGTATCCAGTCATTGTTCCTCTCTTCTTGATGTTGCCCAAGTTTCTACACTATGTAACAAGGCCGGTCTCGTAATGTCTTATAGGTTCTTCTTTCAGTTTCAGCAGTACTTTTCTATCACACAACATTCCACTGCACTTCTTCCAGTTACCCCAACCAGAGCTAATCCGTTGCTTAATTTTTATTTCCATACTTCCTCCTTCTGCCAACGCTGTCCCCAGGTATTTGAAACTACTCACTTTCTCCAAGTCTTCACCCATAATTTTTACCCTGCCTCTTTCCCAGGCTTTTGTGACATACCTATTCCTTCAAATCCCCTGTACTCTTTCTACTGCACTTAAGATCTACCATCACCCAACCAAGCTTCAGAGATATCTCTAATATTTATTTTTTCATGGCACTTTGTGCCTCTAATTCCACTGTTTATTTCTAATATTTCTGCCATTGGCACAAAAATATTTCATGGAATCTTAAATGGTTCACCCTAAGTACCATTCCCCATTATTGGAATTCATATTGTTTTATTATTATCAGCAGCTGTCTTCTATTCCTCGGATTTGAAAACAGGGTCGGGGGTTTGGGGCGGGGGGGGGGGGGTTGCTCTTTTAGAATGTATCACATGGCCTGCCTGCCCCCAACCTGTCTTCCATTTTACAAGAGGCAGTGAGGTTCTTGGAACAGACCACCTGCCCTTGGGCTGATTGAGGCCCTTATGTGGCCAATTAATGGCCACTTAAGTGTCTTATCACGCCCCTGCTGCTATTTCACCCGCTGTGGGGGTGGCCCACGTCAAACAGGTAGCCCAGCCCAGGCTGGCATTGGGAAAGGAGGTGTACCTCTTTTGGTTCCCTGTGCTCATTGGAGGTACCTTCCCTCCCCGCCCAACCCACTCCCCTGCCCCCACAAAAGATCACCTGCCCCAGTGGCCTCACAAGCATGGCTCCCCAACCCCTTCACTCCCTTTGCTGGGGCCTGCCAGCCAGGTGCGTCCGATACCTCCAGACTTACTTTCACGCCAGCCTCCATTAGCTCCTCTTCTTTGGTTCCAGTAATGGCTACTGCTCGAACCTAACACTGCTGGGACTACAGAGCTGGCAATCCAATTGGCCAGAAGCTCTCTAAGACAGGACTCCCTCCTAGATGGGGTCACAAGTCTCACCCTTAGCTAATTAACTCCGTGCCAAACATTAAATGGCCGCAGGGCAGCCAGTACCAGCGGAGATGCATTCCCTGCTGACTCTTCAGTGGGCAGGGCAGGAAACCCCACCATCCAAAAAATCCTGCTCTGTGTCGCATTAGCCCGTCTGTGTTTTCTACATTCAGAGTCAGTTTACAGCCCCAACAAATTCTCATTTCCCTATAAGTTACTGTCCCAGTATTCCACACACTTGTTTTTTCTTAACGTTAATGCTACCTGCCAAACACTGTTGAACTTAGATCAATTAGACTTTTTCTACCATTGGTCTTGCTTTAATTCATCTACAGATTATTTTGGAGAAATTATCTTATGATCTGCTCATTTTAATATTGAGCAAATTATGTAAAATAATTCTGTAAATTCTAAGTTTTAAATATTGATCCCACTCCCAAAGAAACTTTAACAGGGTCCAATGATAAGGCAGGTGAGTAGGACTAAGTGGATAGCACTTTCAGACAGCTAGCACAGGATGATGAACAAAATGACCCCTTCCTATGTTGTAAAATTCCACAACTCAATGAAGAATGATAATGTCTTCACATTTTTTAAAGTAAGCCCCCAGCTTGACTTCTTTGTGCCAAAGTTCTGGGAAGTCCCTAGATTGGTTTCTAAATTAAAATCTTAGGCAAATTTTACAATTAGTAGATCACTTGTTTAATGGTGAATGACTTAAGACTTCGAGCATTATTGATAAATGTATCTCGGTCCATTAATGATTATTATCTGGGGGAGGGGCAGGTGACAGATAATGCAAGAAAGGGAAATAAAAATGCAAATCTTTTTCTATACATCTCCACTCAGCAGTTTCAATAAAAATAAAAAAGCCTATGTTGTTATAAATTTGGGTCTGCAGAAGGTATCTGATCGAGGTTAGTGATGTAATTCACTCCCTTAAGCCCTATGGTTACCTCTTTTTTTTTTACATCTTACTCCTACTGCCCTATATCTGCTAAATGCAATAGACCCATGAATGTTACAATGAAACTGCCATTTGATCTGGACTGGAACTCCATTTCTTAAGCACTTGTACACCTTTAATCCCTCCAAAGCTGACCAATTTAACACTAAATGATGTGTTTGCTTCAGTTCATAAGCTGTTTTATTCCATGAAGCTTATAGACCATGGATAGTACAAACAGTTCAACTTTGTGTATAGCATTATAAAGATAAGGAACACACTCACACTAGTCCACACAAGGTGTAGGAGGGGAAACTGTTTTAATGGAGAAACTTAAAATCTTTCTTGAAGGTTATTTCTCCCTCACAGTCTTTCTGCTACTTTATTTCCTTCACGCCATTCTGCTGCCATTACTATGTTTCTACATTACCTCGACTACAGGTCCTCACACCCTGCTTCCTGTAAGGACTCCATCCCATTCTCTCAGTTCTTTCGCCTCCGTCACATCTGTTCTGATGATGCCACTTTCCAAAACAGTTCCTCTGACATGTCTTCCTTCTTCCTTAACCGAGGTTTTCCATCTATGGTGGCTGACAGGGCCCTCAACCGTGTCTGGCCCATCTCCCGCACCTCCACCCTCATACCTTCCTCTCCCTCCAGAACCATGATAGGGTCCCCCTTGTCCTCACTTATCACCCCATCAGTCTTCGCATTCAAAGGATCATCCTCCGCCATTTCCGCCAACTCCAGCACGATGCCACCACCAAGCACATCTTCCCTTCACCTCCCCTGTTGGCATTTCATAGGGACCGTTCCCTCTGGGACACCCTGGTCCACTCCTCCATCACCCCATACGCCTCAACCCCATACGCCTCAACCCCCTCCTACGGCACCTTCCCATGCAACTGCAGAAAGTGCAACTCCTGCCACTTTACTTCCCCCCTCCTCACCGTCCAAGGGCCCAAAGCAGCACTTCACTTGTACTTCCCTCAATTTAGTCTACTGCATTTGCTGCTCCCAATGCGGTCTCCTCTACATTGGAGAGACCAAGTGCAGACTGGGTGACCGCTTTGCGGAACACCTTCAGTCTTTCCGCAAGCACGACCCAAACCTCCCTGTCATTTGCCATTTCAACACACCACCCTGCTCTCATGCCCCCATGTCCATCCTTGGCCTGGTGCAGTGTTCCAGTGAAGTTCCACGGAAACTGGAGGAACAGTACCTCATCTTCCGATTGGGTACTTTACAGCTTTCCGGACTTAACATTGAGTTCAACAACTTCAGATCATGAACTCCCTCCTCCATCTTCACCCCCTTTCCGATCCCCCTTTTTCTATTAATTAATATTTTATAATTTTTTAATTTATTTTTTAATATATTTGTATTTTCCCATCTATTTCTATTATTTTTAATTTCATTTCCATCCATTGTTTTATCTCCACCTTTTAGCCTATTTCGATCCCTTCCTCCCACCCCACCCCCACTGGGGCTATCTGTCACTTGTTCGTCCTGCTTTCTACCCTTAATGTCACCATTAGCACATTCCTTAGTTAATATCACCACCTTCAACACCCCTTTGTCCTTTTGTCTATGACACCTTTGACAAACTCTTCTTTGCCTCCACCTATCCCTGGCCCTCTATTCAACTCTACCTGTCCCACCCCCCTCAAGCAGCTTAAATTTCACCTCTCTTCTATTTTTCCTTAGTTCTGTTGAAGAGTCATACGGACTCAAAATGTTAACTGTGTTCCTCTCCGCAGATGCTGTCAGACCTGCTGAGTTTTTCCAGCTATTTTTGTTTTTGTTTTATATTTCTACATTATCTGGCAGACCTTGGGTATTTGTATCAATTGTTTTAAAAGTCTCCCTTCAAAGAACTGCAAAAAATCAAATACCAAGATGCTAGATGTCCCCTGACAACCAGAAATTGCTGTTTGGAATGCTGCCCAATCCTATGAGTTCTAGGATTGTACTGCCCAACTTGTATGTAAATACCCTCTCATTTGTTTTTTAATGGCCAACCTAGTGTTCCGACTGTGCAGATAAACCATTTCTTTTCAGGCAAGCTTTGTCGAAACACATATTAAAACCACTTACTTTGAAGTCCTTTTTGAGTGAACAAAATTGTCACAAAATCCTAAACCATACAGCCTCTTTATTTTTCTGTATAATTCCATAAAACTGGATTGTTGCAAACAGTGCCTGTAAGAATTGAAATTAGTGTCTTAGATTTAGTGGCTTTTAGGCTATTTCAGGGTGAGCAGAAAATATGCACAAGATCACATGACTTAGGCCGCCAAAATTGAAGAACTAACTAAACCTCTGTCTTACTTGCAGTTTAGTTTACAGGAAGTGCACCTGCAAAATTATTTGTTTGTATATTTGCATATGCTAAATAATGTAATTGTGATTTCTTCTGCTTTCTCTTGATCTAGTTCTGAAGATGATCCTTTTCTGTTATATGCAACTATACATTCAGGCAATCGTTGTAAGTTCCTTAGTAGAGACCTCATGCGGGATCATAAAGCTTGTTTGTCTGACAAGAACACCCGAAGACTATTCTTCAAGTGGCAACGTGGACACCAACTCGTGTTGTCCAGATATAATGCAGGGCACAAGATGAAATTTGAGGTGAGAGGCACACTTTGAACAGAATTTAGAAGTACAAAGAATGCAGTGTAATATTTCTATCAGAAAATACTTGTGTAGATTTTGAAGAGAGTAATTCAGTAAACTATTCTTCCATTAATTATTTACTGAAACCACATTTGGTTCAGAGGAGCAAATTTCATAAATTGAGTTTTAATGCTTCAAGGCAATATATACTGAAAATGAACTCTTATGTTCTCAAAGTTAATTTGAAACACATTATTACAATCCGAGCTCGGACAAGGTGCTTTTCCCACAACTAACACATAAGTTAACTCCTTTTGACAAGAACTTGCATTTCCTGAAAATGAACCTGGGATAGTATACCTTGAAAAAACGGTAAACCCACTTAGATTTCTGGATTTTTGTGAAAGGTTTTCACTACATTGCTTCTGATGCTTATTAAAACAGACAAACCAGCTTCTTTCCCATCAGATTAGATTACCATACAAGTTTATTCATAAAATACAAAGGCAAAATACTGAGGATGCTGGAAATCTGAAATAAGAGAAAATGCTGGAAATGCTCAGCAGGTCTTGCAACTGTGAAGAGAGAAAACAAGTTAACATTTCAGGTCAATTACTTTTCATCATAATGGTCATAAAGGATATGATAACTGGACACTTAGAAACTAATGGTAGGATTGGGTAGAATTGTGATGGATTTATGAAAGGGAAATCATGGCCTGAATTTTTCTGTCGGTGATTTGGGGGTGGGGCCCGCTTGCTGATGAGAAAATGACGTCGGGAGGAACCCCTGACGTCATCCCGCCCCATTTAAATATTCAGGAAAGTGGGCGGACAGCAAAATCAGCTGTCTGCCCGCTGACCTGTCAATGGCCAATTGAGGCCATTCACAGGATAATTAAGGTAATTATAGGCCCTGCCCGTCCAACCTTAAGGCTGGCCCCAGTAGGCTTCTGATAAAACATGAAACCTCATCCACTGGCAGGACGAGGTTTCATGTCCGTTTTAAAGATCTTAAATAAACTTTGTGAGATTTATTAACATGTCCCATCTCGTGTGATGTTGTCACATGAGGGGGACATGTTAATATTTTTTTTATTTTTCTATTTTGACACTTTGAAGCACTGTCAGTGATCTCCCTGAGGCTGCACTTAGTCTCAGGGAGCAGTGCACTCTTTCGCGTGCACTTGTGAAAGAGCGCACTTTGACAGTTGGGGAATCTCTGCCCCCCGCCAAACACAGGAAACGCATAGCGTTTCCCGTCGAACAGACTGCTAGGCCCGCCCACTTAAAATGGCAGTGGAGCCCGCTTCAGCAGCAGAGTTCGGCTGCCCGCCTGCCACCAAGCCAGTGGGGCCCACCTGCCAACCTAGGGCAAAATTCTGCCCCATGTTTGAGTAACTTGTTGGGAGTTTTTTTGAAAGATGTAACTAGCAGAATAGCTAAGGGGGCAACCAGTGGATGTGGTGTATTTGGATTTTCAGAAGGCTTTCATAAGGTGCCACACAAGAGGTTAGTAAACTAAATTAGAGCGCATGGGATTGGGGGTAATGGATTGAGAATTGGTTAACGGACAGAAAATAGAGAGTGGGAATTAACAGGTCATTCTCAGGTTGACTAGTGGGGTACCAGCAAGCATTTTTTTTTAGCTTACTTTCGAGCAAGGCTGTCCAGTCATGTTGAGCGGCAGGTCTAATCAACACGAATTTGGACCCGTCATTAAGAATGGCGTGCATTTTGTTGATATAGTCGTGCTGGTTAAGGATGACTGTTCCTGTCCCTTTGTCAGGTTTACTGGTGTATATGTCCAGTTTGGTCTTAAAGCCACGCAATGGTGTAAGGCACTTGCATTCCATGTGAAAATCAGATAGGTTATTCAGAATCCCGCTAGAACACACTTCCAGATTTGCTGATAACCCAAAACTACGTGCGAATCTGAGTTCTGAGGAGGAGGGAAAGAGGCCTCAAGGGGATTTAGACAGGCTCAGTGAGTGGACAAGCCTGCTCTGCCATTCAGTAAAATCATGGCTGATCTGTTTGTGTTTCAAATTCCATATTCCATCTTCCCCCAATAACCTTTGATTCCCTTGTCTAACAACAATCTATCTACCTCTGCCTTAAAAATATTCAGTGACCCTACTTACATTGAGGCAGAGTGTTCCAAAGTCTTACAGCCCACAGAGAAAAAAATTCTCCTTATCTCTGTCCTAAAAGGGCGACTCCTAATTTTAAAACAGTGCCCCCTAGTTCAGGACTCACCCACAAGAGGAACCATCCGGACTCACCCACAAGAGGAACCATCCTTTCCATGTCCACTTTGCTGAGATCATTCAGGATTTTATATACTTCAATCAAATCACTCCTCGGTCTTCTAAACTCCAGAAGAACTAAGCCTACTCTGTCCAACCTTTTCTCATAAGGCAATCCACTCATTCCAGGTATCAACCTAGTAAACCTCCTCTGAACCACCATCAATGCATTTACATCCTTCCTTAAATAAAGAGACCAAGGGCGGGATTTTCTGCACCCACCCGCCGCTGGGATCGTCCGGTCCTGCCGCAAGTCAGTGGACCTCTGGCTGGGGCACCGCCTCGCCCATGGCGGGTCCCACCCATGACGAGGCCGAAAATCCCGGCCCAAAACTGCACACACTATTCAAGATGCAGTCTCACCAATGCCCTGTATGTTTATATGTTTCGTATGAAAGATTGAGGAGACTGGGTCTGTATTCCCTAGAGTTCAGAAGAATGAGAGGTTATCTAATTGAAACATACAAAATTTTTACAGGGCTCCACAGGATAGGTGCAGGAAGAATGTTTCCCCTGGCTGAGGCTTCTAGAATTTGGGGACACAGTCTCAGAATAAGAGGTAGGCCATTTAGGACGAAGATGAGGAGGAATTTCTTCAGTCAGAGGGTGGTGAATTTTTGGAATTCTTTGCCCCAGAGTGCTGTGGAGGCTCAGTCATTGAGTATGTTCAAAGCAGATTGATAGGTTACTAGATATAAAAGACATCAAGGAATCCGGAGATAGTGTGGGAAAATGGCATTGAGGTAAAAGATCAGCCATAATCTAGTTTAATGGCAGAGCAGGCTCAAGGGGCCGAATGGCCTACCCCTGTTCCTATTTTGTTTTGAAATGTTGGTGGTCAGTCCTAACAGCAAAAACATATTATTGTATAAATATAGGCGCTGCATTTTATGATTATTAGAGTGGGAAACCTTTTAGAAATGATAATCCAGGACAAAATTAATAGTCATTTGGACATGTGCAGATTAGCTAAGGAAATCCAGCATAAATTTGTTAATGGCCTACCGTGTTTAATTAATTTGACTGAGTTTTTTTGACGAATTGATAGAGATGTTTAATTAAGATAATGCAGTTGATATGGTGTACATGTACTTCCAAAAGGCATTTAATAAAGTGCCACATAATAGACTTGTCAGCAAAGTTGAAGCTAATGGAATAAAAGGGACAATGGCAGCATGGATACAAAGTCGCATGAGTGACAGGAGACAGAGAGCAGGGGTGTACTGTTGTTTTTTTTGGATTAGATGAAGGTATATAGTAGGATTCTCCAGGGATCAGTACTAGGACCAATGCTTTTCTTGACATATATTAATGCCCTAAACTTGACTCTATGGGGCACAATTTCAAAATGTTCAAATGACACAAAACTTGGAAGTATTGCAAACTGTGGGGAGGATCATGATGCACTCCGAGAGGACATGGTAAGGCTGGTGGAATGGATGGCCACATGGCTCATGAAATTCAATTCAGAGAAGCGTGAAGTGATACATTTTAGTAGGAAGAACAAGGGCTTCATACAAAATAAAGGGCGTGATTCTAAAGGGTGTGCAGGAACAGAGAGACCCGGGATGCATGTGCACATGTTGATGGAAGGTGGCAGGGCAGGTTGAGCAAGTGATCAAAATAGGATGCAGGATCCTGGGTTTTATAAATAGGGGCATAGAGTACAAAAGCAAGGAATTTATGATGAGCTTTTATGAAACACTAATTCCACTTCAGCTGGAGTATTGTGTTGAGTTTTGGGCATCACACTTCAGGAAGGATATGAAGACATTAGAGAGAGTGCAGAAAAATTTGAGAATGGTTTCAGGGATGAGAGACTTCAGTTACGTGGATACATTTGAGAAGCTAGGACTCTTCTCCTTAGAGAAGAGAAGATTGAGGGGAGATTTGATAGAGGTGTTCAAATTCATGAGAAACTGAGATAGAATATTTAGAGGGAAATTGTGCCCATTGGTGGAATGGTCAAGAACCAGAGGTCACATATATAAGGTGAATGGCAAAAGAACAAACATGAGGAAAAACTTTTTAACACAGCGAGTGGTTAGGATGGAAATGCACTGCCTGAGAGTGTGGTGGAGGCAGATTCAATTGTGGCTTTCAAAAGAGAATTGGATAACTATCTGAAGAGAGAAAAAACTTACAAGGCTGTCATTCTCAGAGTGGCAGGCTGTGACTAGTGGGGTACTGCAAGAATGAGCACTCGGGCCCCAGCTATTCACAATCTATATCAATGATTTGGACGAGAATCTAATATCTAATATTTAGTATGTGAATCTAATCTAATATGCAAATCTAATATTTCCAAATTTGCTGATAACACAAAACTTGGTGAGAATGTGCGGAGGATGCAAAGAGGCTTCAAGGGGATTTAAACAGGCTCAGTGAGTGGGCAAGAATATGGTAGATGGAATATAATGTGGAAAAACGTGAAGTTATCCACATTGTAGGAAATGCAGAAATGCTGAGTATTTCTTAAATGGGGAGGAATTGGGAAGTGTTGATGCCCAAAGGGACCTGGGAGTTCTTCTTCATTGTCACTGAAAGCAAACATGCAGGTGCAACAAACAATTAGGAAGGCAAATGGTATGTTAGCCTTTATTGCGAGGGGATTTGAGTACAGGAGTAAGGAAGTCTTTCTGCAGTTGTATAGAGCCTTAGTGAGGCCACACCTGAGGCAGAATTTCCCATTTGTTGGGCGGGCCTGACCCAATCGCGGGCAGGAATGGAGCTGATCGCCGCCAGCAATCGGGGCTGCACTGCCATTTTATGTGGATGAGCCAATTAAGGCCCGCCCAGCATGATGTCCGCTGGGAAGTGCTATGTGCTCCCTGTGCGGGTGTGGGGATTCCCTAAAATCGAGAGTGCGCTCTTTCGCACATGCGCATGAAAGAGCACACTCATCTCCCTGGGGCTAAGTGCAGCCTCAGGGAGATTACCTGGACTTTTTAAAAATATTAAAAATAGAGAAAAGAAAATTCCCTTACAGGTCCCCTCATGTGACAATGTCACATGAATTGGGACATGTTCATAATTTACAGAACAACGTTTATTACAATTTTTAAAACCCGACATGAAACCTCATCCCGCCGGTGGATGAGGTTTTATGTTTTTTCTATTGCCCGCCAGGGCTCCTGGCCTGCCCGCCAACCTTAAGGCTGGACAGGCAGGTCCTTTAATTGGTTAATTGATCCTGTCAATGGCCTCAAGTGGCCATTGACAGGCCAGCAGGCCCGCAGCTGATTTTGCTGCGCCCCCGCCTTCCTGAAAATTTAAATGGGGCGGGGTGACGTCAGGGGTTCTGCCCGACATCATCCTGCATCATTTTACGCGTTGGCGAGCAGGCCTTGCCCTCTGCTCGTCGACGGTAAAATTCTGCCCCTGGAGTATTGTGTGCAGTTTTGGTCTCCTTACCTAAGGAAGGATTTACTTGCCATAAAGGGAGTGCAACAAAGGTTCACAGACTTAATCCCTGGGATGGTAGAGTTGCTCTGAGAAGAGATTGAGGAGATCTCTAGAGTTTAGAAGAGTGAGATCTGATCTCATTGAAGTGCACAAAATTCTTACAAGGATCCACAGGGTAGATGCAGGAAGGATGTTTCCCCTGGTTGGGTGGTCTAGAACCAGGGATGCAGTCTCAGAATAAGAGGTAGACCTTTTAGGACCGATGTAAGGAGGAATTTCTTCAGTTGGAGAGTGATGAACATTTGTAATTCTCTACCCCAGAGGGCTGTGGAGGCTCAGTCATGAGTATGTTCAAAGCAGGTTTCGATAGATTTCTAGATTCCAATGACATCAAGGGATACAGGGTTAGTGCGGGAAGATGGTGTTGAGGTAGAAGATTAGCCATGATATAATTGAATGGCAGAGCAGGCTCGAGGGGCCAAATGGCCTACTTCTACTCCTATGTTCCTGTGGTGAAAGGGATAAAGAGTGGGACTAGCTGATTTGGTCTTTCAGAAAGCCTGCATAGACATGATGGGCCAAATGGCCTCCTTTGGTGCTGTAACCATTCCTTGATTCTATATCCCTTTGTGTGTTTAACATCTTTAGTGGTTAGTTTTAAGCTTGACTTTGTAAGGATTTAATATTAGTACAGTAAATAAATGTAAGTCAAAGGATGAAGGAGTTAAATTAGCTAGTTTCCAATCTACTAAGACCCTTCCAGAAACTAAGGAATTTTGAAAGATTAAAACCAATACATCTACTATCTCTGTAGCCACTTCTTTTAAGCCCCTGGGATGCAGGCCATCTGGTCCTGGGGACTTGCCAGCCTTTAGGTATAGTAGTTTTCCCAGTGATGGTGATTGTTTTAAGTTCCTCCCTCTTGTTCAGCTATTGATTTTCAAGTATCTTTGGGAAGTTTTCTAAGTCTTCTAGAGTGAAGACAGACAAAAAATACCTGTTCAATGTCTCTGCCATTTCCTTGTTTCCCATTATCAATTCCCCAGACTTACTCTCTAGACAATCAACACTAGCTCTAGTTACTCTTTTACTATTTAAATACTTGCAGACATTCTTATTATATGTCTTTATATTAATAGCTAGCTTTCTTTCATACTCTACTTTTTCCCTTTTTTTTTTGTCATTCTTTGCTGGTTCGTAAAACCTGAACGATCTTCTGACCTACCACTATTCTTTGCAGATTTGTATAGCATTTCTTTCAATTTGTTGCTATCCTTAACTTCCTTATTCAGCCACAGATGGTGTATCCTTCTCAAAGATACTTTCTTTCTTTGTGAGTTATTCAATATCTCCTTAAAAGCCTGCCACTGCATTTCTACCATCCTATCTTTCAACTGAGTTTCCCAGTTTACTTAGCCTCTTAACGTTATAATTACTTTTATTCAGGTTTAAAACACTGGTCTTAGACTCACATTTCTCCCCTTCAAACTGAACATGAAATTCTATTATGTTGATGATCGCTGTTGCTCAAGACTCCTTCACTACAAGGCTATTGATTAATGCTAAAAGCAAAAAACTGCAGTTGCTGGAAATCCAAAACAAAAACAAAAATAATATCTGGAAAAACTCAGCAGGTCTGACAGCTTCTGCGGAAAGGAACACAGTTAACGTTTCGAGTCCGTATGACTCTTCAACAGAACTAAGGAAAAATAGAAGGGAGGTGAAATATAAGCTGGTTTAAGGGGGGGTGGGACAAGTAGAGCTGGATAGAGGGCCAGTCATAGGTGGAGATTGCCAAAAGATGTCATAGACAAAAGGACAAAGAGGTGTTGACAGTGGTGATATTAACTAAGAAATGTGCTAATAGGTGACATTAAGGGTAGAAAGCAGGACAAGCAAGGTACAGATAGCCCTAGTGGAATGGGGTGGGGGGGAAGGGATTGAAATAGGCTAAAAGGTAGAGATAAAACAATGGATGGAAATACATTTTAAAAATAATGGAAATAGGGGCTGTCTCATTGCTCATTACCAGGTCTAGAATAACCTGCTCCCTGGTTGGCTCTAGAATGTACTGCTCTAAGAAATTGTTGCAAATACATTCTACAAACTTATTTTCCAGGCTATCTTTGCCAATCTGATTTGTCAGTTCTATATGTAGATGAAAGTCACCCATGATTATTGTGGGACCTTTCTTACACACTCCATTTATTTCTTCCTGTATACTCAGTCCTACCATGTAACTACTGTTAGGGGGCCTATAAACTACTCCCACAAGTGACCTATTTCTATCTCTATCCGAACTGATTCTACTTCTTGCTGTTTCAAGCTAAGATCATCTCTCACTACTGTACTAATGACATCCTTAATATGCACACACACATACCCCACCCCAACCCCTACCCCTACCCATGCAAATTGGCATGGGATACTGGCACTAGTACTGGGACAGGAGGAACTATACTGATGGGAAGGGCTGCACATGGACCAGAATGGGACCAAGGGTCCTAGCAAACAGGATAACCAGGTCTGTGGTAGGAATTTAAACTAGTAAAATGGCAGAGAGATCTGGTGAAAATAACTTAAGTCTGAAGATTTTTTTAAAAGATGAGAGAAAAGGTCAGAACAAGTTAAGAAACAGGATAATACAAATTGTCAGTAGTACAGATAAAACAGAAGTATTAAAGGACATTTAAAAATATAGTAAAAGAAAGAACTATTGAAGATGAGCAGCCTGTACAGCAATGTACACTGTATCCAAAATGAAAAAAATTAACTGGAGACAATAATCTGTAGTACGGAACCAGATGTTGTAGAAATACTGAAACATGGCTACATAAAGAACAGCACTGGCAACTAAATATTGCATGTATAATTAGAAAGGATAATTAGAGATAAAGAAGGGACATAACTAGCAGAAGGATAGAAACGGAATCAATTTTTAATGAAATAACAGATAATGGATTCAATCATGTTAATAGGGTATACTACTGACCACCTTTTAGTAAAAAGGAGGTGGAGAGAAAAATATATAACCAGAAATGTGTAAAGGGCATAGAATAATAGTCATCTATATTTTCACTATTACTAAATAAAGAGGTAGCAAGAGTCACTGGGAACAGAATTTTTACAATGGTTGCTGGACTCCTTTCTTACCCAGTATGTAAAAAGCCCAACAAGGGAAAGAGCATTGCTGGATCTAATTATAGGAAATACATCAGAATAAATTAGCAAAGTCACTGTATGGGGTCATCTAATCAATAGCAATCACAACGCAATATAGTTTAACATAAAGGTTGTGAAGGAGATAAGTAATAAAAGATCGAAATAACATGAGGTACCTTGATTTTAAGGGAATGAGAACGAAACAAGGGAAAACAAACTGGAAAATTTTACTGACGAACAAGAGAAGTAGGACAGTAATGGGAAGCATTTAAAATGATGATCAATACAGACCAGGAGAATTATCTTATACTGAAAAATAAGAACAAACTATCCAGTGATGATGCCATAGATGGATAAAGAAATGAGGGAAACTAAAGTAAAAGGAGAGGATAACAGAAGGTTAAGGTTAGGAAAGCAAACTATTAGGAAGGCAAAATGAAACTACAAAATTAAATTATCAAGGAATTACATGTCTGTGTAACAATGCAATGCCTCCAGTAAACATTGCTATTTTCAAAGCTTGGCTGGGGAAGACAAGAACCTGCTTGCATCCAATCAACTCGTTAAGCTCCTTGACAGGTTGGGTAGGACAAGAAGATGATTTCCAAATTGCGGATCAGCAAATCTGAGCAACCCGGTGCAATGAGGGAGCCATCAATTAATGTTCATCTTACACCAAAAGAGTTTCTGTGTCAAAATAGGTGTAGTACCTTTACGTTGGCCATTTGGCCACTTCTCTTCCCTGTGAGGCTGTTGGCTTTCTATATCCTGCCTCCTCTATTCTGGAAGGCAGCAGCAAATCAAGTCATGGCTGCTGTCTGATTTTGAGGATTGTACTCAGTGGTCAGTTCCCGTCTTCTGGTAGTGCTCGGGGTCACTGATGGGGCATTAAGTTCACCTTTGGCCCAATTGTGGAATTTTCATTTGAAGATAGCGTAGTGTCAGGGACTTAGAACTAGGGCGGAGTTAGGACCTGGAAATGATTGTTGATTTTCCGATCCTGGATTTAAAATCATGTCCTAAATATTTGAGTTTCCTAAAGACCTTCAATAAGGCACTGCATAGTAGATTCATGACTAAGGCAAAACATACAGGCCTGAACTTCACACGCCCCTGCTATCAGGTTTTTAAGTGGAGAGACATGAAATTGAAGGAACGGGATTCCCTTTGGATTCCCACCCACCCTGACCTTGCAATGATTTTACGCTGGGGCGGGCAAGGCCTCAGCCTGCCCTTGTCCCAATTGAGGCCTTTAAATGCCAATATTTGTCCACTTAGGCAGAGTCAACATGGTTTTGTGAAAAGGAAATCATGTTTAACCAATTTATTGGAGTTCTTTGAAGGAGTCATGTGTGCTGTGGATAAAACGGAACCATTGGATGTACTGTACTTTGATTTCCAGAAGACATTTGATAAAGTGCCACGTTAAAGGTTATTGTAGAAAATAAAAGCTCATGCTGTAGGGGGTAACATATTGGCGTGGAGAGAAGATTGGCTAGCTAATAGGAAGCAGAGAGTTGGCATAAACGGATCTTTTCTGGTTGGCAATGTGTTCCCCACTGACTCTTCGGATGGTGGGAAGGGAGACCCCACCATTAGAAAAATTCAGGCCATAGAGTCAAAGGACAAGGAATAGAATGGATAGCAAGCTGGCTATGAAACAGAAAACAGACAGTTGTGTTTTTGGTAGTTACTCAGACTGGCAGAAAGTCATAAACAGGATTAGTGCTGGGACATTCATGTTCACTGTTTACATGAATGTTTTGCTTTTGGGAATAGGAAGTACAATTTCAGAATTTGCGGATGACATTAAGTTGGAGAATGTAATTATTACAGAGGAAGACTGCTACAAAATACAGGAAGACATTAATAAACTTGCAGAATGGATTTGTAATTGGCAAATTAACTTCAATATAGATAAGTGTAATGTGGTACGTTTTGGTAGGAAGAAGAAAGAGACCATAAGTTTCTTGAACAACAGGGGCAGAATTTAACGCCCTGCCCTGTGGCAATTTTTGTGTCCTAGGGACGTGATGTACAAGCCTCTAGATAAAGGGGGGAAAAAATGTGCCCAACATCGCCCTCATCCTGATGGCCACCTTTGTGTGCGGCTGCATCAAGCTGTGCGTAGATCCTTGGTACGCAAACACCAAGTGTCACTACGTGCAGAGGTTCTACCTGTCCCCGGTGTCGCAAAAGATGGATCTGGCCACGCTGCCGCAGAACACTCCAACTAATTGGACCACCTGTCCCTCGTGGAAAAATTTATGCAGAGAAACATCTTTGACCACAAGTCCATCAGCCAGTAGTCAGCACGTAACGTCTTAGAGGCCCTGCGGGAAAAGAAGATGGTGGATCCTGTCGAATGGTTCCCCAAGCAGACTGTCAAAGTCATTTGGCAGAATGCCTCATCGCCAGAACTTTCCAACAAGCACCAAGGTGTAGCTTGGCTGATGGTGAGAAAGGCCCTCCCCATCAGATCCTTCCTACATGCCAGGAGTCTCACCCCTTCTGCACGTTGCCCTCGAGGTGGCTGTGCTGGGGAAGAGACCGTTGTTCACCTCCTTGTGGATTGTGCCTTTGCAAAGAAGGTCTGGAGAGAGATGCAGTGGTTTCTGTCGAGGTTCATCCCGAGCAGTTCTGTGACACAAGATGCTGTGCTCTATGGGCTGTTCCCAGGGACACACACCAAGACAAACCTCAACTGCAGCGGGAGGATCATCAACTCAGTGAAAGACGCTCTTTGGTCTGCCCGAAACTTGTTGGTCTTCCAGTGCAAAGAGTTGTCCCCAACCGAGTGTTGCAGACTGGCACATTCCAAGGTCCAGCACTACATGCTGAGGGATGCAGTAAAGCTTGGGGCATCCACCACAAAGGCATAATGGAGAAAGTTCGCTGTCTAAGACCTTTCTGCCATAGTGCACCAAGGGGCTGGGAAAGGTATAGACCCCTCGGGTTGTATGGCTCACAATAAATGTATGCGTTAAATACTAATTGTATTATAATTGTATTGAAGCACCTCAGAGTACAACATGGTGTATGTTGATAACTCCAATACCATTGCACTGTCTGACTGTCTGTAATGACCATATTGAAATGATTGTAATATTCATTGACTGTATTGAAGCATCTTGTGAACCATGTGTAAAAGTTGAATATGATTGCACTTTTTGCGATGACGATTTAGAAATGTTTTGTAATGTTCTTTCAGATATTTTATGAATAAAGTATATTTTTCAAAAAAATTTTGGTGTTAGGGCAGTAGCTGCGCAGGTAGGGACCACACCACCTTCTCAGCTGCAACTCAGTTAAGTCCATGGCAGGAAGGCACACCTTCCTACTTCACTCACAGTTGATGCCCACTTAAGGGCATCCCCCCACCACTGCTGATATTAACCCAGCAGCAGGTATGGAGTTCCACATGCTAATGGGCCCCAAAGGGGTCCCTCGTTGAAAGGCACTCAGTGTCTGCTGAGAGCCACCCCACCCCACCCTCGCTGCCGAACCCCCTCCTTCCCCTGCGAGCCCCACTCACAAACTCCTTCCACTATAACTCACCTCCGGCCTGGGATCCAGTTACGATCCTGGGCGTCACGTGGATGTCATACCAGCAGCAGCCCCTGCCTCTGCAGTTGTACAGCTGTTCAGTAGTGCAGCTAATCTCTAATGACTGGCAGCTGTTAGCAGGCGGTGCTTCCACCCCAGGGGTCCTTGATCCTGGGAAAGGCCCACCGCTGAGCAGTTAAGCATCTGTGTGGCACTTAATTCAGGGAGCCTTCCCTAAAAGAGGCGATGTGGGGCTCTCGTTGGCTTTCCAGCCAGTTTAACAAGACCCCTGTCGCCTCTATTAAATACTATCTGAAGTGTGTAATTGGGGTAGAGGAGCAGAGAAATCTGGGCTACAGATACACATATCACTAAAAGTAGTGAAGCAGGATAATAAAGCCATTTTTTACAAAATCAAGCAAAGCACTGGGGTTCATTTCTAGAGGGATAGAATTGAAAAGCAGACCAAATAGCCTCATTCTATCCCAGTATTTTATGGAATCCTTTCAGAAGATGTGCCATTTCTGCACCTATTACCTCTTGTTGCCAGTATTATTTACTGCATTCTCTGTCTGGTGGCATATTGCCTATGCTTGTCCTTTGGACAAAAGGCTTCACAGTCAGCTCTACCCAGCATTTCACAACAGTCTTTCTGAAATCACATGCTAAACGTGTGATCCCACATTTTACTTTTATTGTGCCATGTTAGGTGTCCCTAATTAACCAAATAATTTTGAGCAATGGAAAACTTATACATTTGAATTCTTCTTTTTAATTCTTCTGACAGGGAGGCAAATACACAACCTCTAAGTTACTGGGCCAAACAGAAATGACTATTATATGTCAAACACTACAGGAGCTTCCAACAATAATTTGTGGAATGTTCTCGGTAAATTGCTTTAAAGTTCTAAATATTGATTAAACTTAGTTGCTCACATGAACTTTAAAATAATATTGCTTGATGTGAGAAACATAATTTATTTTTAGTTATAATAATGTTTGTCTCCACATGAATTGACAGTTTTTTTATATATATCTTTCCCTATAGATCATACCAAAATATGACACTATAGTACAGACAACAGATGATACTTGGCACATACCATATGATGAAGAGGGAGTAGAGAGGTGTTCCTATGAAGTTCCACGTAAATGGTTGTGTCTTCGAAGACATAACTGAAGAGAATCAGTGGCTGGACATTCTGATGCTACCTGTTTCCTATGTTTTTGTTTTCAAAAAAGTGTTCTTCATTTTTACATTTAATATTTATTTAGACATCTTGGAATGTTTTATTTTGTTTCTTAATTTTCTTCTACATTTTTTGCCTTTTCTTCAAAAAGCTGTGACTTGTGTTTCAACGTGTATTTCCAGGTGGTAATAGCTTCTGCTGCCTCAGCCAAATAGCCATTCTTCCTGTGTCAGCCTAGACAGCTTCAGCGGTCGTTTTGAACCTGGAGAAAAAACCAACACGATCCCCACATAAAACATGCACATTCAACATCCAGCTTAGCTTAATGGATCGTAATCATGAGTGACAACCCTGTCTCCTTTTGAAATTTGTTATCTCATTGCCTTTATCTCTCCCCACAAACAGTCAAGTAGTTTAAACAATATAAAAAAGGTTCAAGAAAATTCTGATCAACAAAGTTCAATACATGTAGTGATTTATGGTAGTCCCTGTCAAGGTGTCCTGGCTGAGTTCAGCTGGCTCAGTACAGATAAAGATTCAAAACTTATTGGTCCATATAGCCTAATAACCACATCATGTATCAATGTGTCACCGGGGGAATCTGGACATTAATTAATCTTTTAGTTACATTTTTGAATTAAGCATTCAATGTATTTGTCGCTTAGGCAGCACAGAGCTTCTGTGATGTAGATGATCTGTAGGTAGGTAAAATACAAAATTTTAGACTTTTCACATTCAAGTTAAAGATAACAATTCTTGTTATCCTTAGATGAGATAACAGGAATGCTTTACTTCTTAAAAAAATGTTGATTCTTTTAAAATGTTTTTGGGTGATTTTGGTTGAAGAATCATGATATTAATGATTCCCAGATTAATGTGGAAAATTTAAGCATGCAGCTTCTTCGAATAGATTTGTATCTTATGCCTCTTAATGAAATGATTTTTTCAAGTTTCATTAGAATTAGCTGCTGAGTATCCTATAGTACAAGAAAATGTAAATACAAATGTAATGTTTTAATTTAAATTGTCATATCTCAGGATTAAAGTAACATTGAAAATTCTGTAAGATTTATATTTTTAGCGCAAATATATTCACTAATACTCGGTTCCTTATAAAATAAAATTAAAATCAATCAATGTGTACCTTTATTAATTGAATAAAACCAATATTATTATCTACCAACAAAAAAGGCTTAAACTTAAAAAAAAGGCAATACATATACACAAATTTTGCACTTTGTTACTTCTTAATGTTATCAGTGCTCAACTTAAAATACTTGAAAGAAATTACCTGGTTGGGAAATTTGACACCCTTTATATGGTGGCTACATGTCCAGCAGTCATGGAACTATGGAATGCTGCAACACAACAGAAAATTCAGCCTCGACAGCATGCACTATATATTTTTATCCACAGCAGCCATGTCCTCTAACTGCTCTCCCCTGTTTATTCCCCATACCCTTAAATATACCTCATATTTAAGCAGTTTGATTTTATTTTAAAGGGATTTCTGCATTCTGCACCAACAATTTTAACTTCTATGTCGATTTTAACTTTTGGGTGGCCAACCATCAGAGTAAATTAGCTGTTTGAATAATGAAGGGGTGGGAGCTATTTTTAACACCCAGGTTCATTTAAATGGAATCAATGAGTTTTAGGCACAAGATTGCTCAGGCCAGCTCAATGGGGAGGCAGTGGCATAATGATAATGTCACTGGATTAGTAATCCTGAGGCCTAGGTTAATGCTCTGGGGACATGGGTTTAAATCCCACTACAACAACTGGCAGAATTTAACGTTCAATTAATAAATCTGGAAATAAAAGCCAGTCTCAGTAATGGTGACCATGAAACCATTGACAATTTTATTAAAAACCCTTCTGGTTTTAGGGAAGGAAATCAGCCTCCTTACTTGTCTGGCCTGCATATGACTCCAGACCCACAGCAATGTAGTTGACTCTTAAATGGCCTAGCAAGCCACTCAGTTATATCAAACCACTACAGGAAAATCAATATGGAATGAAACTGGACAGACCAGCAAGCATTGACCTAGGCACCAGAAACTAGAAAGGCACACCCAGTCTTGTTGATGCTGCAAAGTCCTCCTTACTAACATCTGAGGGCTAGTACCAAAATTGGGAGAGCTGTCCCACAGTCTACTCGAGCATCAGTCTAACATAGTTGTATTTTCAGAATCACAGCATACAATGTCCCAGACAAATACCTTTACTCTCCATGTATACATCTTATCTCACCAGCAGAACAGACCCACCAGAGGTGGCAGCACAGTGGTATATAGTCAGGAAGGGATTGCCCAAGAGTTCTTAACATTGAGTCCAGACCCCGTGAAGTCTAATGGCACTATCACCATGCTGAACAGTTCTAACAGGTCAAAACTCAGGCACTGTGGGCCATCAGCAGCAGCAGAATGGTATCGAACACAATCTATAACGTCATGGCCCAGCATCCCCTAATCTACCACTACCATTAATCGGGGGATCAACCCCAATTCGATGAGCGCAGGAGTGCATGCCAAGAACAGCACCAGGCATCCATAAAAATGAGTTGTCGACCTGGTGAAGCTACAGCACAGGGCTACTTGCATGCCAACAGCATAAGCAGCACGTGCTTGACAGCAAAGCAATCCCACAACCGATGGATCAGATGTAAGTTCTTCAGTCCCGCCATTTCCAGTCATGAATGGCACTGGAAAATTAAACAACTCACTGGAGCAGGAGGCTCCATAAATATCCCCATCCTCAATGATGGAGAAGCCCAGGACATAAGTGCAAAAGACAAGGCTGAAGCATTTGCAACGAACTTCAAACTGAAGTGCCAAGCGGATAATCCATCTTGACCTCCTTCTGAGGCCCCCAGCATCACGGATGCCAGTCTTCAGCCAATTCAATTCGCCCCACATTGTATCAAGAAATGGCTGAAGGCACTGGATACTACAAAGGCTATGGGCTCTGACAACATTCTGGCAATAGTACTGAAGACTTCGTTCCAGAGCTAGCCACGCCCCTAGCCAAGATGTTCCAGTAGAACTACAACCCGGCAATGTGAAAAATTGCCCAGGTACGTCTTGTCCAGAAAAAGCAGGACAAGTCCAAGCCAGCCAATGACGACCCCATCAGTCTTCTCAATCATCAGCAAAGTGATGGGAAGGTGTTGTCGATGGTGCTATCAAGCAGCACTTACACAGCAGTAACCTGCTCACTGACGTTCAGTTTGGGGGTTACCATTGACCAGAAACTGAACTGGACTAGCCATATAAATACTGTGGCTACACGAGCAGGTCAGAGGCTAGGAATCCTGTGAAGAGTAACTCACCTCCTGACTTCCCAAAGCCTGTCAATGATCTACAAAGCACAAGTCAGGAGTGTGATGGAATGCTCCACATTTGCCTGGATGAGTGCAGCTCCTGCAACACTCAAGAAGCTTGACACTATCCAGGACAAAGTAGCCTGCTTCATTGGCACCACAACTACAAACATTCACTCCTTCAACCACCGACGCACAGTATCAGCAGTGTGTACCATCTGCAAGATGAACTACAGGAATTCACGAAGGCTCCATAGACAACACCTTCCAAACCCACGACCACTACCATCTAGAAGGACAAGGGCAGCAGATAGATGGGAACACCACCACCACCTGGAAGTTCCCATCCAAGTCACTCACCATTCTGACTTGGAGATATATCGCCATTCCTTCACCATCACTGGGTCAAAGTCCCGGAACTCCATTCCTAACAGCACCATGGGTGTACCTACACCACGTGGACTGCAGCAGTCCAAGAAGGCATCTCATCAACAAATTCTCAAGGGTAACTAGGGATGGGCAATAAATGCTGGCCCAGCCAATGAAGCCCACATCGTGAATGAATTAAAAAAAAGGTATGACTTCAACCAGTGGAGAGTTTTCCCGCTGATTCCCATTGACTTCAGTTTTGTTAGGACTCCTTGATGCCACACTTGGTCAAATGCTGCCTTGATGTCAAGGGCAGTCACTCTTACTTCACCCCGGAAATTCAGCTCTTCTGTCCATGTTTGAACCAAGGCTGTAATGAGGTCAGGAGCTGAGTGGCACTAGCAGAACCGAAAATGGGCATCAGTGAGCAGGTTATTGCTATGCAAGTGGCACTTGATAGCACTGTTAATGACCCCTTCCATTACTTTACTGATGAGGGAGAGTAGACTGATGGGGCAGTAATTGGCTGGGTTGGATTTGTCCAGTTTTTTGTGTACAGGACATACCTGGGCAAATTTCCACATAACCGGGTCAGTGTCAGTGTTGTAGCTGTGCTGGGACAGCTTGGCGAAGGGCGCAACAAGTTCTGGAGCATAATTCTTCAGTACTATTGCTGCAATATTGTCAAGGCCCATAGCCTTTGCACTATCCAATGTCTTCAGCCATTTCTTGATATCACGTGGAGTGAATTGAATTGGCTGAAGACTGGCATCTGTGATGCTGGGGACCTCCAAAGGAGGCCGAGATGGATCATCCGCTCGGTATTTCTGGCTGAAGATTGTAGCAAATGCTTCAGCCTCATTTTTTGCATTAATGTGCTGGACTCCCCCATCATTGAGGATGGGGTTATTTGTGGAGCCTCTTCCTCCAGTGACTTGTTTAATTGTCCACAGCATTCACGACTGGATGTGGCAGGACTACAGAGCTTAAATCTAATCTGGTGGTTGTGGGATCGCTTAGCTCTGTCTATCACTTGCTGCTTATGCTGTTTGGCACACATGTAGTCCTGTGTTATAGCTTCACCAGGTTGACACTGCATTTTTAGGTATGCCTGGTGGGGCTCCTGGCATGCCCTCTTTCACTCTTCATTAAATCAGGGTTGATCTCCTGGCTTGATGGTAATGGTAGAGTGGGGAATATGCCAAGCCATGAGGTTATAGATTGTGTTCGAGTACAATTCTGCTGCTGCTGCTGATGGCCCACAGCACCTCATGGATGCCCAGTCTTGAGTTGCTAGATCTGTTCTAGCACACAGGAAGATGGTTGTGGTTGTTGAAGTCAATCATCTCAGTCCTGGGACATCACTGCAGGAGTTCCTCAGGATAATGTCCAACCATGTTCAGCTGCTTCATCAATGACCTGCCCTCCATCATAAGGTCAGTGTCGGTATGTTCGCTGATGATTGCACAATGTTCAGCACCATTCTTGACTCCTCAGATACTGAAGCTGTGTCAATATGCAGCACAACCTGGACAGTATCCAGGCTTGGGCTGGTAAGTGGCCAATAACTTTTGTGCCACACAAGTGTCAGGAAATGACCATCACCAACAAGAGAGAATCTAACCATTGCCCCTTGACATTCAATAGCACTACAGGTGCTGAATCCCACAATATTAACACCCTGGGGGTTACCATTAACCAGAAACTGAACTGGACTAACCATATAAATACTGTGGTTACAAGAGCAAGTTGGAGGCTGGAAACTCTGTGGTGAGTAACTAACCGCCTGACTCCCAAAGCCTGTCCACCATCTATAAGGCACGAGTCAGGAATGTGATCGAATACTTTCCACTTGCCTCCAACAACACTCAAGAAGCTTGACACAATCCAGGGCAAAGCAGCCTGCTTGATTGCCATCCCATCCACCACCTAACCATTCACTCCCTCCACCACCAATGCATAATGGCAGCAGTTTGTACCATTTACAAGATGCACTGCAGCAACTCACCATGTCCCCTTCGACAGGATGTTCCAAACCCACAACCTCTACCGCCTAGAAGGAGAAAGGCAACAGATGCATGGGAATGCCACCACCAGCAAGTTCTTTCCGATCCACACCATCCTGACTAGGAAATATATTGCCGTTCCTTCACTGTCACTGGTCAAAATCTTGGAATTTGCTTCCTAACTTCAATGTGGGTGTACCTATGCCACATGGACTGCAGCAGTTCAAGAAGGTGGTTCACCAGCATCTTCTCAAGGGCAATTACAGATGGGCAACAAATGCTGACCTAGCCAGCAATGCCCATACACTGTGGAAAAATAAATTTTAAAACATCTGCAGACCTGGAAGCTACTGGGTCAAAAGCACAAAAGGTAGTTTGGGGATCATGAAGGGCAAAATCTTAGTGTGACACTGGGCCAGGACCGAATGAACAGTCCTGCTACTCCTGGCACCACAAATACTATTTAAAACTAACTTTTCTAGGGCATCTTCAGTTCTACCAGCAGTGGAACTGGTCAGATAAGAAGTTCTATTCTAAAAGCACATCATAGGGCTTCAGTGTGTATATTAAAAGAGGCTTATTTCATGAAATAGGCAGGTGCCATGTCTGCCAACAGGTGTAAAGCTGCAATAGACTGATCAACGGTGTTAATAGTGACGTAAGCCAACTGTCTCCATTCTGAGACCATTGCCAAGTACATTTACAGTGATTTTGGCAATTTATCATTGACTTCATGAAATCCATAAAGCATCCATTTCCTATTCCATCACAGATGCCATCACATGGAAATCTAATCCCGTCTTCATCCAGGCTATACCAGACCTGATATTGAGCAACAAGATGGGATTAATTGAAAACCTCATGGTGAAGGCACCCCTAGGTAGCAGCGATCATAATATGGTTGAAGTTAACATTCATTTTCAGGGAGAAACAAGTGTGTCCAAGATTAGTATTTCAACTTTAAATAAGGGCAGTTATGAGGGCATGAAAACAGAGCTAGCTAAAGTGAAGTGGCAAAAGAGGTTGAAAGATAGGTCAATAGAGGTTCAGTGCCAGATATATAAAGGGATATTTCAGAATACACAGCAAATGTATACATTCCAATGAGAAAGAAACACTCCAAGTGGAGGGCCCACCATCTGTGGTTAACTAAAAAAGTTAAAGACAGTATCAAACTTAAAGAAAAGGCATATAATTATGCAGAGATGGCTGGAAGATTGGAAAGAACATAAAGAATGACAAAAATATTAACAAGGAGAGAAAAATTAGAGTATGAGAGAGAGCTGGCTAGTAATATAAAGATGGATAGTAAGAGTTTCTATGGATATTTAAATAAGAAAACAGTTAACAAAGTGAGTGTTTGTCCAATAGAAAGTGCATCTGGGGAATTGATAATGGAAAGTAGAGAGATGGTGGATGAGTTAAACAGATATTTCGCTTCGAGGGGAGTAACTCGGAAAATTACAATCACCAGGAAAGTGGTATTGAGCAAATTGTTGGGGCTGCGGGCTGACAAATCCCCAGATCCAGATGAACTTCACCTTAAGGCCTTGAAAGAAGTGGCTAGTAAGGTAGATGATGCATTAGTTTCCTAGATTTGGGGAAGGCTCCATTAGGTTGGAGAATAGCAAATGTAACTCCTTTATTCAAAAAGGGAGACAGAAAGCAGGAAACTACAGGCCAATTAGCTTAACATCTGTCACAAGGAAAATGTTAGAAGCTATTATTAAAGATGTTATAACAGGGCACTTAGAAAAGTCCAAGGCAATCCAGCAAAGTCAACATAGTTTTGTAAAAGGGAAATCATGTTTAACCAACTTATTGGAGTTCTTTGAAGGAGTCACATGTGCTGTGGATAAAGGGGAACCGGTGGATGTACTGTAGTTAGATTTCCAGAAGGCATTTGATAAAGTGCCACATCAAAGGTTATTGTAGAAAATAAAAGCTCATGCTGTAGGGGGTAACATATGGAGAGAAGATTGGCTAGCTAACAGGAAACAGAGAATTGGCATAAATGGGTCTTTTTCTGGTTGATAAGTTGTGATGAGTGGTGTGCCACAGGGACCGGTGCTGGGGCCTCAACTTTTACAATTTATATAAATGACTTAGATGAAGACCCCAAAGGAATAGTTGCTAAATTTGCTGACAACACAAAGATAGGTGAGAAAGTAAATTGTGAGCAGGACATAAGGAGGCTACAAAGTGACATAGATAGACTAAGAGAGTGGGAAAACATCTGGCAAATGGAGTATAACGTGGGCAAATGTGAAATTGTGCATTTTGGCAGGAAGAATAAAAAAAGAAGCTTATCTAAATGGGTATCCTAGTGCATGAATCAGAAAAGGCTAATATGCAGGTACAGCAAGTAATTATGAAACCTAATAGAATGTTATCATTTATTGTGAGGGTAATTGAATACAAAAGTAGGGAGGTTATGCTTCAGTTATACAGAGCATTAATGAGACCACATCTGGAGTATTTTATACAATGCTGGTCTCCTTATTTAAGGAAAGATGTAAATGCGTTAGAAGCAGTTCAGAGAAGGTTTACTAGACTAATACAAGGAATGGGCAGGTTGTCTTATGAGGAAAGATTGGACAGGTTAGGCTTGCATCCACTGGAGTTTAGAAGAGTAAGAGGTGACTTGATTGAAGCCTTTAAGCTCCTGAGGGGCCTTGACAGGGTGGATGTGGAGAGGATGGGCTGTAACTTCTTCGGAGTGGCAATTAGCATTGGATTGCCACTCCGTGCCCACTTACCTATGCCAAATTTCTTCCATGCCTGTCTCGCCCAACCTTCCAACTCAGGCCGGGCGAGATCCAGGCAGTGCAGCTGTCTCCGAAGTCCAGCGTCAAAGTTTAGTAGACTCGAATTGAAGGAGGACACGCCCTTTTTTACAGCACTAGCTGCCGTAAAGCAGGTAAGTTTAAAGGACCCATTGAAATTGACAGGTGAGGGAGAAGCTAAGTGCCTAAGGTAAGTGAAGAAGATTTGGGGAGCGGGGGTGTTCGGAGGTTGGGTGGGGATGGGGTCGGGCATTGGGGGTGGTGTGAGGGAAGTCAGACATCGGGAGGGGTGGAGCGGGCCAGACATTCGGTATGGTTGGGGGGTCGGACATCAGGAGGGGGTGCAATGGGCTGGACATTCATGGGGGTGGCGGGTGGGGGGGTCAGACATTGGGAGATCTGGGGGGCTCGGACATCAGAAGGGGGTGCAGCGAGCTGGACATTCATGGGGTGGGGGTTTGGACATCGGGAGGGGTAGAGGAGTCAGACATCAGGTGAGGGTGGAGTGGGCCGGATATTTGGAGGGTTTAGGGGGTTCAGACATCGGGAGGGATGCAGCAGGCCAGATGTTCGTGGGGTGGAGGACCGGACATTGAGAGGGCTGGGGGAGCAGGGTTCAATCATTGGGAAGGCTGGTGGGTCGGAGATCAGGAGGGAGTGGAGCGGGCTGGACATTCGGGTGTTGGGGGGCTGGGGGGCTAGTCGGACATGGGGAGGTGGTACAGCAGACTGGATATTCACGGGGTGGGGTGGGTTGGACATCAGGGACTATGGGGGTGGGGGGGGTTGAACATCGGGAGAGGGTGGAGCAATCCAGACATTCGGGGGCTCTGGGGCTCAGACATCAGGAGCAGGCCCAACATTGTTGGTGGTGGGTTGGATATGAGGGGGTGAGGGGAAGGGTGGGGGGGTAAGAGTCGGGCCTGCACTGGGTGGGTGGGAGTTGTCAGGTGAGGAGTCCCGTGCGGGTGGGGATAATCCCATGGGGGGTCGGCGGGTGTGGAGTCATGGGTGGGGGAGTCCCCTGGGGGGGGTCAGGGCTGTGGGGGGAGTCCCCTGGGGGGTCAGGGCTGTGGGGGAGTCCCCTGGGAGGGATCGGTCTGGGTCTTTACAATAATTACCAGAAGTTAGAAGTGGTTTTAATTATAACTTTTCTTGGATAACTATTGTTGTAACCCTGGCGGAACCATCCAAAGTTTGCGATTTAAACCGCATTTTCAATGGTTCCCAACACAGTGCAATTCTCCAGAGGAAGTGTGCGCTTCTGGGCAATTGCCCTGCAAACCCTTGCCTGCAAACTTCCTAGAGGGATTCCCCAATGCATCAATGTACCCCCCCAAATCCGATGGTAGAGCTCGGAGGTCACAGCCCGATGTTTCCTCTTGTGGGAGAATCTAGAACTGGGGGTCACTGTTTAAAAATAAGGGTTCGCTCATTTAAGACAGAGGTGAGGAAAATTTCTTTCTCTCAGAAGGTGATGAGTCTTTGGAACTCTCTTCCTCAAAAGGCGGTGGAAGCAGAATCTTTGAATATTCCCCATAGATTCTTGATTAACAAGGGGATGAAAGGTTATCGGGGGTATGCAGGAAAGTGGGTTTGAGGTTACAATCAGATCAGCCATGATCTTATCGAATGGCGGAGCAGGCTCAAGTGGCCAAGTGGCCAACTCCTGCTCCTAAGTCGTATGTTCGTATGTATGTAGAATTCACACACATGCACCTTCCAGCAAGGCTCCTGATAGAGCAATCAGGCATTTGGCCCTTTTTCCATCTGTGAACAAGGGGCACCAAGACCAAATTGTAGTGCCCCTACTATTCTAACTTGCTGACGCTCAGTAACTGGAATTTACTGGCACGCAACAGGTTCCACCACCGGAACCAATTGAGCATCCCAAGTTTGTGCAGTCAAATGTGGGACCGCAGAGATATTATAACGGCAGCAGTTAATTAAGAAGCCACCACCAGGACCAACATTTCATTAAAGATGGTGGCTTGCACTCCAAACTGCTATCCGAATCAGAGGGTCAGCAGCATGACAGCCTCAGCAGTGGTACCAACAGAGGTGGCCACTGCTGAGGCTTCAAAGGAAAGGAGATGGTGCCTCCATATTGAGGTGCCCTTGAAGGGCTAGGAAGAAATTTTTTGAAGGTGTCAGGGCTAGGCAGGCAGGCCCAGGCAATCAGAGAAGTGAACCCTGTAGCAACAGTGGCAGAGCCATGGTGCCAGCCATTGCTGCCAGGGGCCCCTTTGTGGGCCATTGAGCATCCAGAAATGAAGACATCCCCGTGAAGCTGCTGGGAGGCTGTCTCAATGTAACCGGCAGTCTCCCCATATAATGGGGGGTATTCCGGCACTGGTGAAACGCAAGAAGGAGCATAAAATGATTCTTAATAGACCAGTTGATTGGCTGCCTGCCTCGATTTGGCAGACAGCTGAGCTGCTGCCATTCCTGCCTTTAGAAATATCCCATGGCAATAGGAAGTTGTCAGACTTCCCTCCTGATGCTTTCCGCATCACAGACTGTCGGCAGAGATCTGGGGCAGAATTTTTTGTTCTGGAGTCTATATGCGGTGTTGGGCAGGAAAATCAGTGTGGTCCCTCTGGGCAGCAGGGCAGGCATTTGCGCACAATCTTCCACTTTTCAGCTCATTATTTATGCATCAGCGAGGAGCTCATCGAACCTTGTGGTGGAGCGGGCGGTGATTCGTCCACCCCGTCGTTACCTCATGGGGTGAAAGGTCCTGCCACCATATTTAAACAGCACCAGAACACACATTCACTCTCTACAGCCCAGGTGTTGTGTTGAAGAGGCAAATCATGGCAACTAAAGGAAGCAAAACATCTGCCCCACAGCTCAGCAAGGCCTTCCTAGAGATTCTCCTCCAGGACCAGGGCCCATGGGCTGGGGATGGGCCCAGGCTTATTGCTCTAAACTGAGTTTCTTGTTGTTCCCCAGTCTGAGCAGCCAGTGGTCTGCTCTATTAAGGACCTTGTGGCAAAATGTGCCGCATTGTATCTCTCCTCAGATGCACTATGTGGATGAGAAATGGGTGTTGTAAGCAACATCTTTTGGGGGTACCCATTATCACTGAGGAGCCAATCTGAATGCACTGAGGGCCCTCAAAGATCTGTGGCACTTACGATGACTCAAGATGTAAGAGTCGTGTGAGTTACCAGGGTACCTCGCACAAACATGCATTATATACTTTCAGTGATCACAGATCAGATGAACGTTCAGAGAATAGAATCCTTTTCTATTAATAAATATTGCTGGTTGCTGCCAGGGAAACTCTTAAGGCCCCATGTGTGGAGTTGATGGTGCCCTGCACTTGTGGAGAGCTGGACATGATACCAATTCCACAGCTCTGGCAGCCTGGCTTGTTTCATCCAAGCTGAACTGCACATGATGGCGCACTTCTCGAAAAGGGCATCAGTAACCTCCCTTATGCATTTATGAGTGGACGATTGTGAGGTTCCGCAGAGGTCCTCACTGGAGCCCTGAAACGATCTGCTGTCAAAAATGTTGAGTGTGGTCGTTACCTTTAGAGCGAATGGCATAGGGTGGCATCCCAGTCCATGAAGCGTGAGATCCTCACGGAGAATGTGGAAATTATGAGCCACCACATCCCTAGACAAGCAAAGGCACTGTCTTTCACTCATTTCCATTTATGAGTGGCATCTTCTTTAGACCCTTGTTGCACCAAGTGCCTCTGCAGATTTGGTCCCCCCTCGTCAGCATCTGGGTCTTCCTGAGGCCCCATTGGCTCTTGTTCCTCAGATTCCCTGAGCTGTGCCATATGGGTCCTTCCTCTCCTCATTCGTATCAAACCTATTAGGAAGGCAGCATTGCCTGAAACCTGTATTCTGCACTCCTTTTTGTATGTGTGGACAAATAGATTAAAGACATGATTGCATCTTTCCTTAGAATGCTTTCCCTCCATCTCCAAGCCAGGAAGCTAGTGTGAAGCCCTAGGCCTGCCCTCGTTCCAGATATGGCATCCTCAGGCCACCCCTTGCAGCTGTAGCACAGCCAAAATGTCCACAAGTAGCTGAGCACCCGCATCTGACATGACTGCGCATTAACAAAGAGGCTCTTGATCAGGGTGCATACACCCATTTGCTGTAACCCTCAGTCAGCCTATAGTCACCTTGCCTCCATTAGCCTAGACACTAGTCTCATCTTGTACTAATGTCATGGCTGTAAATGTTGTGCCCCGTAAGCCATGACCATTAAAATGAGAATATTGAGGACTGTAGTGAGCATGTAGCTTCTGTCCAGCAGCCGTGGACCTTGATTTTTTGATCCTCCTTCTCTTTTTACATGCCTCTGTCAGGGGCAGGTGCCCAATCAGACCAACTCAAATGTTGCCCCAAACCTTAATGGGTTGCCACAAGAATGCACACCATGAGTAAAGGAGCAATTCTCCTTCAATGGGCATATGACACATGAAGACAGTAATCAGCTCAGCCTTGTTCACCATGTCATGAGCTAATAATTAATCGGCCCAAAATTGTAGTGGAGAACTCCTTACAGACACCTTGAGACCCCTCCCCTATCATTTTTTCACACTTGTTTTTCTAACTGCGTCATTACTGTGTAATGATGAAGATGATGCTGCTAACTTTCATGAGTACCACCAATATCTTCCAACATCCCCTGTCACCCACCAACTTCCTCCCATCCTCCTCCACAGTCACTGCCTCCTAATTCCCATCCATCCTGTAACTATTCAGCTTCCCCCATTACCCTTGACTTGGTTGTCGTGCATATAGATATCCCTGTTCTCACCACATTCCCTTCAATATTGATGACACTATGCCATTTGTAGATCTCACCCCTCTTTCTCGAGGCCACCTGCACCCTCACTTTCAGAGACCCACCCATGACACCATACAATAACACCCCCCCCCATGTCTCTGAATTTGCTGACCTACAGAATCCAAATGCCTCCCATCAATGTAACTGTGCCTTCTGCTTCGCAGTACTTTGACTCCAATTATCAGGGCCAAATGCCTTAGGTGACTGACCACACCCTACACACCATTGTCTGCATAACCGTCACTGCCCAGAGACGCTTTCCCCTGCCCAAGACTGGGACCAAGACATATATGCCATGCAGAGCCCTGTGGCGTGGCCCGTATAGCCCCAGAACAATCTGTCGTATTTCCCCCCTGACAACATGGCCTCAGCCGCAGGGCAATTTGTGGCTCCTCCCTGGACAGTCTTATAACTCTTGCCCCAGGGCGGTCTTTCACTGCTCTATTCTGTTCTGTTACCACACCGCCACCCGAGTCACACCTGTCTTCCCCCTTCCCTCCTGTGTTCCACTATCCCACCTCCCCCTGTCCTGCCTCTGCCTTCCCCCTCCCCGCTGGTCTTGCCTCCAGTGCCCAGCCTTGGCGCAACTTGCACAACTAGTTGTTGAGAAATCTTGCAGCAACACTGTTAAAGGTAGACAAAAAAAATGTCTACATACCTCGAAGCCATTGTCAAAACGAAGCTCGCCAGGTGCATGCCACTTATATATGGTCAGGAAACAGCCCATCCTAATTATCTGCTGGCAGGCACTTAATCTGGAGGGAGAACGTAATACCAACGCGTTAGCTTTTTAATGAGCATTCATGAGATGCAAGTGTGGTTCCTGACATTGATCAGCGGGAAAGTCAGGCAAACAGAATTCCAAACTAAATTCCTGCTGGCAGGAAACTGACTTTTGCCATTACTCCAAATTTTATGCCCCCACCCGTTACGGTTCCAGCCACTGGCAGGAGCGGAAAATTTCACCTCTGGTAAAATCCCATCCAATGTCTCACTTCACACATGTAATTCAATTACTGTAGTATAATGAGTTAATGTTGAATATGTAAATCTATAATCTACATCATCAGTGATGTAACATCACATGATAACCATGATAACAGAGTATGGAGAGAGATAGTTCTGTGTAAAGCATTGTGTAGAGACTACTTTGTAAATAGTTAGCATAATGTTGAATAAAAGATAGCTTGCTAACAGTACCACCTCCAGCCTTATTAGTAAGTCCAGGACCGTGACTACCACATACCAGACCAAAACAACAATAACAGAATTATTTGAGTGAATTGCTACATGGCTGGTAATTGCCATAAACCAAACCCCTGAAACACTCAAGAGTCAGCTTCAGGAAATGGGGGAACAGAAAATAAACCAAAAAATATTTTCCCCAGCAGGTGCTACTATACACATCGCTTTGTGGAGAGTTGGGATGCAACATGCTATCTTGCACTCAATTATGTTGTGTAAAATAAACTATTAAATATCACCAGTTCCATAATTCTCAAACATTTGTGGTAGTCAAAATCAAGCAGTTGAATGTTTAGAAAGTGTCTTCTTACCAACATGTATTTAAATAACAATATGCACTTGTATAGCTCCTTAAACATAATAAAATCTCCCATGGATGTTCACATTGAAGATAGACTAATCAAATAATATGCAACTTGGGACAGTTGACCAAAGGTGCAGTGAAAAAGATAGGTTTTGAGAAGGTTCTTAAAAATGGGAATGTAAGGAGTAAGACAAAGAGGCTGAAAGCTTTGCTATGAATAAAGCCATAAAGGCAGATGCATAGTAGCCCAGAGTAGCAATAAGATGGGTATGAGATGCACTGTAGGGCTGGAGAAGAAGAGATGATTGAGATCATGCAAATGATTGTAAAGAAGCAAAGATTTTGATTTTGATCCCCAGGAGACAGAATGTTAAAGGACATCAGGTGAATAAGATTTAGTGCTTGGTAAGAGCCAGGCTGAACATATAGGAATGAATATGGGAGGGATTGAAAATATCAATACCTGAGGTAATGATAAATAAATATTTTGGAGGAACAGAGAGCGAAATGACATACAAATGAATTTTGGATGGGATATGGGGTTTGAACCTCAGTTCAAAGTTGAATAAGGCAATTCAGCCTCAGTGATAGCCATATATAAACTTAATTTTTAGCCATTTTCTGAAGAATTTCTTACCACATATGTATTTTTGATGATCCAGCTGAACATATATTATGATAGTTGGACCAGGAGCAGCAGGAGTGCTCCTTCAGTCCAA